>NW_025745422.1:230280-302626 GCF_021184085.1 Oncorhynchus gorbuscha
CACAACATTACTGGGGCTAGGTGAGAGTAGATACAACACAACATTACTGGGGCTAGGTGAGAGTAGATACAACACAACATTACTGGGGCTAGGTGAGAGTAGATACAACATAACATTACTGGGGCTAGGTGAGAGTAGATACAACATAACATTACTGGGGCTAGGTGAGAGTAGATACAACACAACATTACTGGGGCTAGGTGAGAGTAGATACAACACAACATTACTGGGGCTAGGTGAGAGTAGATACAACATAACATTACTGGGGCTAGGTGAGAGTAGATACAACACAACATTACTGGGGCTAGGTGAGAGTAGATACACAACATAACATTACTGGGGCTAGGTGAGAGTAGATACAACACAACATTACTGGGGCTAGTAGTGAGGTGAGTAGATACAACACAACATTACTGGGGCTAGGTGGGGAGGTGAGGGTAGATACAACACAACATTACTGGGGCTAGGTGAGAGTAGATACAACACAACATTATTGGGGCTACTGGGGCTATGGTGAGAGTAGATACAACATAACATTACTGGGGCTAGGTGAGAGTAGATACAACACAACATTACTGGGGCTAGGTGAGAGTAGATACAACACAACATTACTGGGGCTAGGTGACTGGGGAGTAGATACAACATAACATTACTGGGGCTAGGTGAGAGTAGATACAACACAACATTACTGGGGCTAGGTGAGAGTAGATACAACACAACATTACTGGGGCTAGGTGAGAGTAGATACAACACAACATTACTGGGGCTAGGGGTAGCATTACTGGGGCTGAGAGTAGATACAACACAACATTACTGGGGCTAGGTGAGAGTAGATACAACACAACATTACTGGGGCTAGGTGAGAGTAGATACAACACAACATTACTGGGGCTAGGTGGGGAGAGTAGATACAACACAACATTACTGGGGCTAGGTGAGAGTAGATACAACACAACATTACTGGGGCTAGGTGAGAGTAGATACAACACAACATTACTGGGGCTAGTGAGATACAACAACACAACATTATTGGGGCTAGGTGAGAGTAGATACAACATAACATTACTGGGGCTAGGTGAGAGTAGATACAACATAACATTATTGGGGCTAGGTGAGAGTAGATACAACATAACATTACTGGGGCTAGGTGAGGGTAGATACAACATAACATTACTGGGGCTAGGTAGATACAACACAACATTATTGGGGGGTGAGAGTAGATACAACATAACATTACTGGGGCTAGGTGAGGGTAGATACAACATAACATTACTGGGGCTAGGTGAGAGTAGATACAACACAACATTATTGGGGCTAGGTGAGAGTAGATACAACACAACATTACTGGGGCTAGGTGAGAGTAGATACAACACAACATTACTGGGGCTAGTAGTGGGGAGGTGAGTAGATACAACACAACATTACTGGGGCTAGGTGAGGGTAGATACAACATAACATTACTGGGGCTAGGTGAGAGTAGATACAACACAACATTACTGGGGCAAGATACAACACAACATTATTGGGGCTAGGTGAGAGTAGATACAACACAACATTACTGGGGCTAGGTGATAACATTACTGGGGAGTAGGCATCATTACTGGGGCTTGAGAGTAGATACAACTAACACTTTTACTGGGGCAGTAGCTCAGTAATCATACCGCCTACACTCTTAGAACAAAGGGTTCCAAAAGGGTTCTTTGGCTGTCCCATAGGATAACTCTTTTTGTTCCAGGTAGAACTCTTTGGGTTCTTCTGGGAAAGGGTTCTACATGGAACCCAATAGGGTTCACCTGGAATCAAAAGGGTTCTTTCTGGAACCTAAAATGGTTCTTCAAAGGGTTTTCTTATTGGGACAGCCGAAGAACCCTTTTAGGTTCTAGATTTATTTCTAAGTGTGTAGTTCCTGTTTTGCAATGTGCAGTCTGAAACCTTTTGTGAAATGGTATATAAACCTGGCCTGATAGGTATTTTCCAGAACAGAGTTAAGGTCACATTTGCTATGCATTTGGAACTGGTGAAAAGTTTGCACCTGTTTTTAATGGATGAAACACCAAAGCTACAACAGCGAACTGTCTTCATTTATACTTGATAAATGATTCACTTTCTGAACCTTTATTCAAATAACTTCTCAAGAAAATTATATTTTCATGAACTACCTCATACAACCCACCTCATACATGATTACTACAACTACATAAACACAACCCACCTCATACATGATTACTACAACTACATAAACACAACCCACCTCATACATGATTACTACAACTACATAAACACAACCCACCTCATACATGATTACTACAACTACATAAACATGATTACTTCAAATGTCCTCATGGTTTGATTGGCAGGATTACAGAGGAAACCAATCTGTATCCATTCAAAACGTGGATTACAAAGAGTTGCAGGCTTTTCCGACATCCCCTAAGACTTACGTCAATTTGAAACATCCTAAAACATATCATTAAAAAGTTTGATCGGGGGTTGTAAGTATTCAAGTAAATGTCCTTGGGAAAGTGATGATGATCAATGTGGAATGTAAAATACATTTTTAAGTACAAAAAGTACAATCAACCTCCATTTGCAGGAGAAAAGTGAAAGTTGAAAAAATTGCACTTAGCTAAATCTCAGCAGAACACTTGCATAAATATGCTGCATAATCAGCCAGAATAAGAAAACACCTGTCATCCTTCCGAGCTACTACTTTCCATCACCATTAATCAATACATTTTCCTTACTTCTCCTTCATATTTAACAATCACCAGCTGTTTCTCTTGGCATTATTCTCAGAATGTTTTGAGTCTTTTATACACTTGGCCTGCCTGAGGAACTGGTCTGCTTTCCTCAGCTTCTCCATGGCTCTGGCTAGCAGCTCCTCCGGCGACCTGTCCTCCAGGCTATTGCCCCCCGCTAGGGCTGAGTTCTGCCCAACCTCGGTGCTCCCTTTGGGGACGACGCTCCCCAGGAGCTCCTCTGTATTTTCCAGCTCCAGGGCCACTTCATTTTCAAGATCTGTTAAGTTTTGTGGACCCACGGTGGCCTTTGTCACGGCCACGTCTGTGATTGGCTGTTTCATGTTTTCACCCAATGAGGCCTCAGAGAGGAGATCCCCCAAAGAGGTGGACATGAGCTTGGCTAAGGGTTTGAAGGGGATGGGGGGACAATGGGAGGCCTGACTGACCCTCACCTGGAGGAAGGTGGAGTGTAGGCCAGAGTGATTGTCCTGGGGCGTCTGGGTCGTAGAAGGGCAGTCCTCCACAGTGCTGAGTCCCAAGCTGCCGGGGGTCTCCGTGTCTCCGTCTTGACTCTCATCCATCAGCGCGTCCAGGCCAGCTTGGCTGCCCATTAGGGCAGCGGTGGAGGCTGCCAAAGTGTCCCTGCTCTCTGACCATTCTTCATCGACATCGATGTCCGAGTGTTGGCCGCTGTCGACTGACTTTTCCTCTTCACGCTCACTCTTCTTTTCCGGGGAGAGGTGGCAGGACATGGGGCTGGAGCAGGAGCTGTCTGGCTCAGGGTCACTCAGAGAGAGAACTACGACTGGGAACTCAGACTTAGTCTCAACGACCACAGGAACTTTCAGGTCCTCTGTTTCTTCAGTCGGACTGGTTGTGGTCACCACGGCTGGTGTTGGTGAAGTGATAGAGTTGAGTTTCTCTCCTGGTGTGGTGTTGATGATGATGTTCTTGGTTTTGTCTGTCGCTTGGTTCTTAGGCTCGCTTAGGTGGACGTCTTGAGCCACCACCACTGCTTTGGGAGGAGGGAGGACGACAGGCTTCTTCTTTGTGGGAGGTCTGGGAGGGCCAGGGCTCTTTTTGATTGGCTCCGGTGTCTGAACTGACGGCGTTACTGTGAGTTGGGAAGACTTCATTGTCTGAGGTTCTTCATTGGGGGATATATCCACTCCACCACTAGTGGCAGACTCTTGTTCTTGAGCCATGGGCTTGGCAACTTTCTGCGTCTCTTCTTCTATGGTGGTGGTGGTGGTGACCTCTGGGTGGTCAGTCACAGAGGTTTCAACTTTGACCTCTAGTGGGGTCATGGGTGATGTAAGCTGAGAGGAAGGAGACTCCTCCTCATCCTCAGCCCCCTCAAGGATACTGCTTTGTTGAACATCAGATGCAATCATTTCAGAACCCTCTTCCTCCTTCTCCCCTACTTCATCCTCTTCACCTTTCTTCCTCATCCCATTAGCCTCCTCTGTACTCTCCTGCACGGCTGTCTGAGTGGGCTTTTTGTCTTTGGATGGTGGGGTGGGCGGCCTGTGTTCCTGGCTGGATTGGGAGGCCTCGGCCAGGTTGTCTGTGGAGCCGCCGATTGGTTTGCCGGGAGGGGTGGGCGGTGGTGCTGACTCGAAGCCCTGCTCTGGGCTGCCCTCGGGGCTGGTGTTCCTGGGGGGTTGGTCTCCGGCTGGAGCAGTGGGCTTGGCCTCTTTGGAGGGGGGCATGGGCGTCTTCAGGACCTTGGAATCAAATCAAATGTTATTTACTTAACATCTTTCATATGGTTGTTACAACACATTGTAAAATACATGGAAAGAAGAGGGTAAAACAACAAATGATATGCACCTTTTTCTCAGGGCTGGTCTCTCCAGGTGGTTGGTCCTCGGCAGACGCTGTGGGCTTGGCCTCTTTGGAGGGCGGCATAGGAGGCTTCAGGACCTGGACAAATGAATAACAATGTTTGTGTGTGCGTGTGTGTGTGCGTGTGTTCACCACAGACGTGTGTGTGGATGCGTTTGTACATGCGTACCACTTAATTGAGGAGGACGGGCTCTGGAGTGGAATGGTATCAAATATAGCCATTATTATGAGCCGTCCTCCCCTCAGCAGCCTCCACTGATACGCATGTGCATGTGAAACAGAATATGTACTATAATGTTTTAAAAATGCAACCTTTTTCTCTGGGCTTCTGTCAGTGCTAGTCTCATCAGGGAGTTGGTCCCCTGCAGAAGCAGCAGCCGTCTCGGCCTCTTTGGAGGGCGGCATGGGGTGCTTCAGGACCTTCTGGGGACTGGGCTCCGTTTCAGATGGCAGACCTTCGTCAGGGCTCTGGGTGGTCTGACACTCCTCTGGGGCCTCGCTGGGTTTGGACGTGGGGGGCATGGGGGGCTTCACAGACATTTTGGGAGTCTCAGTGGTGTCTGTGGTGATCTGGTGTGTCCCGTTGGGGATGCTGGCATCCACCACGTCCAGGTCATGCCGGAGAATGCCGTCTGATGAGACGTTGGCAACCTGGAAGATGAGGGGAGGGGTTTAACAGACATCTTATTCCAATGAATTGTATAAACACATAGTATAACATGATGCATTTATCAGCATCACACACTATCACTCAGCACTATGTTGCAGATAAAACACACACCTCTTTCATGTGTATCCTGGTCGGTGGTCTTCTGTTACGGTTTCCTTTCGGCCTTGTGCGTGTTGCGTGCTCCAACTGACTGGTCTCATCTACCTTCACCTGGGACAAAAAAAAGGAATGGTTTGATATTGGAGCACTGGTACATGAGTGTCGAACACCACTGGTTTCTAGGGGTTCCCAACATTTCTTGTTCCTGGGATTGTAATAAAGATAGTGCTTATATTAGCCTGGTCCTAGATCATGTTTGGAATGACCATAGGAGTTGGCAAGAGAACACAAACCGATCTGGGACCAGGCTATGCTTATACCACACTGGTTACGAAACATGCTTTTCAGCATTAAGGAAAACACTTCACCTCGTCAAATATCTTATTCTTTGCTCTGTTGATGCCGTCACTAAAGGCCTTAATCCAAGCCTCCTTCTCCTCCGGGTTCTGAGCCTGGAACTTGACATCATGGACCTGGGAACCAGGAGAACACAGAGCTTAGAACATTAGAACAAAGGCACATAACCTGGAGAGCTGTCAATCATTCCTTAATTACTATTAAACCTAGAATGAAAAGAAAACACTGTCACTAACCAAGGTGCTGTAATCAAACAGCAAACGCCAAAGAATGTATGTTAATTGTGCCATTTAGTTCTTCGCCTAAACAACTTGGATTCCACCACTGACGTAATAATTAGAAACAGGGAATTATGAATACATTGCTGAGTGCCAACCTTAGAATAGCGCTGGAGATAACTACATAATCCAATACTACAGAATTCCTATCAAACATTTTCAACAGAGAATTTTTGCTGTCAAATAAATGTCAAAACCAGGAAAGAGGAAAAAAACAGATCGACAAAACCACTGTTCAAAACTAGGGCCAGGATGGAGAATAGAATTTAGATTAAGGATCAGAAAGGTCTGAATCTACAAAACCACTGTTCAAAACTAGGGCCAGGATGGAGAATAGAATTTAGATTAAGGATCAGAAAGGTCTGAATCTACAAAACCACTGTACAAAACAGTCCCACAGTGGAGTTAAGAAACTAGGGCCAGGATGGAGAATAGAATAGAAAATAATCAAATATGTAAGAATAGGACAGACATACATTCTATTCTATTCAGAGCACTGAGTACAACAGATTAGAGCGAGAAACTAAAAGTTCTGTCTCGGTGGCAGTTCTGGGACATGCACTGGCTGAACTAGTCTGAAGGCCATCTTTGTTCCTTTTGACATACCTTCTACTGAGGCCAAGCCAGAGAGCTAAACAGGGTTACCAGGGAGGGAGTGCAGGGGCATCCAAGTAGCTCTTAACATCCTGGTCAAACCCTCTCTGTCCATTCACACTGAACGACAACAGCGCCAACTCAAAACTACAATACTGTATCTTTAGAAGCTAAACTACAATACTGTATCTTTAGAAGCTAAACTACAAATAGCTTTTAAAGCTCCATAAAACAGCTGTGTAAATGCAATGCATCACAGAACATGCAAATATCCACAGCTTTGAGCAGAAATGATGACAAATGTTTTACATAGACGTTTCTTTGTTAGTGTTTGTGGACTTTGGAGTCTGTATTACAGGGGTGTCTGTTGTGAATGTTAAATAGGTTTCTACTTTCTACGGGCCAAAAGCTGACTGTTGTTCCATCTAGACCTGGGTTCAACTACTATTTGAAATATTTAAAATAATTTGAGCGTTTGAGTCGGCCTGGTGCAGAGTGCCAGGTGGGAAGGGTTTGCTCTTCACTATTGGTTCCATGGCAACAGGCAATGGAACCAAGAACATATAAAGTATTTGAAAGTATTTCAAATAGAATTTGAACCCAGGTGTGGTTCCATCCGCTCAGCATTGAGCTCTCTGCTGTTTCAGGTGACCCGGCGACCAGACAGAGACTGAAATAAAAGTTGGCAAATCAAATGCGTGGAAAGCCCTTTGGTTTGTCTTGAGAGTGCTAGGGCCAGCACAACCAACTGCTTACTTCACACAATTCTCCCTGATAAAAACCTCCTCCCTAAAGAAACCAAAACCAAACAGGAAACTAGAGTGCACAAAAACAATAAGTAGGTTGCATCCTGGAATATGTTGATTTAAGAAATAGACAAATACTAAAGTGCCACCCGGGACAGTGTGGGTGTGTATGTATGTATGTATGTGTGTGTGTGTGTGTGTGGGGGGGGGTGGCATTGGGACAAATATTTCGCACCATAACAACAAATGCGTCGAACCACAGCAAACATTATTAACGCGTCTCATTATCTTCAGGGTTCCCCACTGACTAAATCTTCCAGCGACATAATGAAAGTTCACAGATGTTTACTTTTCTTCCTCTTTGTTTGTTTTTGTAAAGACTTTATTTATACAGCCTATTGTTCAAGTGGTGTGCTTGGTGTTCATGAAGGAGGTGTGGCATCCGGTGTCTTGCTAGGGCCCAGTATATGTAAGACCCTTAACAGATGCTTAACGACGTCTATCTAGCCTCCAAAACCAACACCAGCAGAATTACATGTAGACGTTCTCTATTGTCTGGTGCAGTGTGGGACTTTCTCTATTTTATCAAGTTTATTATGTTTGTTTGCACCCTGCTGACATTTTTGAGTGCATGTCAGATATATTTATACTACATACAGACCAACATAGCCTCCTGACTCTAGGAAGTGTGTCAAAACCCAGTTTAAAGCCCAGTTCCAGAGTCAGAACCACAGAGAACCTGACGTGTTCAGTGTTTAATGGAAGTGTACAGGCCAGCATATAGTTCAACTCCAAAAGTCTTTCCAAGCTGTTGAGGGCTGCTGCATTAAAATAAATCTGTGGGCTAAGCAGTCTGACTCACACTCCTCTCCTGCCTGGTCACTGTATTTAGGACAGGGGAAAAAGTGACACACACACACACACACACACACACACACACACACACACACACACACACACACACACACACACACACACACACACACACACACACACACACACACACACACACACACACACACACACACACACACACACACACACACACACACACACACACACACACACACACACACACACACACACACACACAGACACCCCTTCCTCTGACATCTGCTCAAGTTGTGGCGTTGGCCAACTCTCCAGTCTCCTCATTTGTTAGTGATACATTCTATTTCACCACTTTGGAATCTTCCACATTTCTTGAGACTTTTTCCACTGTCCTTGATCTGGGCCAAGGGGACCTCAGCTCCACCTGCACACATTCATACAGTCCTAAATGCTTTCGATATGAAATAGGCCCTCCTGTATCAGTCCAGCCATGCCCTCCTGTATCAGTCCATCCATGCCCTCCTGTATCAGTCCATCCATGCCCTCCTGTATCAGTCCATCCATGCCCTCCTGTATCAGTCCATCCATTCCCTCCTGTATAAGTCCATCCATTCCCTCCTGTATCAGTCCATCCATGCCCTCCTGTATCAGTCCATCCATTCCCTCTTGTATCAGTCTATCCATCCCCTCCTATATCAGTCCATCCATTCTCTCCTGTATCAGTCCATCCATGCCCTCCTGTATCAGTCCATCCATTCTCTCCTGTATCAGTCCATCCATGCCCTCCTGTATCAGTCCATCCATTCTCTCCTGTATCAGTCCATCCATGCCCTCTTGTATCAGTCCATCCATTCTCTCCTGTATCAGTCCATCCATGCCCTCTTGTATCAGTCCATCCATTCTCTCCTGTATCAGTCCATCCATGCCCTCCTGTATCAGTCCATCCATGCCCTCCTGTATCAGTCCATCCATGCCCTCCTGTATCAGTCCATCCATGCCCTCCTGTATCAGTCCATCCATGCCCTCCTGTATCAGTCCATCCATTCTCTCCTGTATCAGTCCATCCATGCCCTCCTGTATCAGTCCATCCATTCCCTCTTGTATCAGTCCATCCATTCTCTCCTGTATCAGTCCATCCATGCCCTCCTGTATCAGTCCATCCATGCCCTCCTGTATCAGTCCATCCATGCCCTCCTGTATCAGTCCATCCATGCCCTCCTGTATCAGTCCATCCATGCCCTCCTGTATCAGTCCATCCATTCTCTCCTGTATCAGTCCATCCATGCCCTCCTGTATCAGTCCATCCATTCCCTCTTGTATCAGTCCATCCATGCCCTCCTGTATCAGTCCATCCATGCCCTCCTGTATCAGTCCATCCATTCTCTCCTGTATCAGTCCATCCATGCCCTCCTGTATCAGTCCATCCATTCCCTCTTGTATCAGTCTATCCATTCCCTCTTGTATCAGTCCATCCATTCCCTCCTGTATCATTACATTTACATTTAAGTCATTTAGCAGACGCTCTTATCCAGAGCGACTTACAAATTGGTGCATTCACCTTATGACATCCAGTGGAACAGTCACTTTACAATAGTGCATCTAAATCTTAAAGGGGGGGGGGGGTGAGAGGGATTACTTATCCTATCCTAGGTATTCCTTAAAGAGGTATCAGTCCATCCACGCCCTCCTGTATCAGTCCATCCATTCTCTCCTGTATCAGTCCATCCAATCCCTCCTGTATCAGTCCATCCATGCCCTCCTGTATCAGTCCATCCATGCCCTCCTGTATCAGTCCATCCATGCCCTCCTGTATCAGTCCATCCATGCCCTCCTGTATCAGTCCATCCATGCCCTCCTGTATCAGTCCATCCATGCCTTCCTGTATCAGTCCATCCATGCCCTCCTGTATCAGTCCATCCATTCTCTCCTGTATCAGTCCATCCATGCCCTCCTGTATCAGTCCATCCATTCCCTTACCATCTGAAATCTTCAACTTCTCAAATTCAGGGGTTATGATGAAGAGTGACCCAGAACTGTGTGTGTGTGTGTGTGTGCATGTGTGTTAATGTGTGTGTGTATCTCATAATCACACAGTCAGTAACACATAGGAGGGACTGGGGCTTTAAAGTATAGGAAGGACTGGGGCTTAAACCCATAAGAGGGACTGGGGCTTTAACCCATAAGAGGGACTGGGGCTTTAACCCAGAGGAGGGACTGGGGCTTTAACCCAGAGGAGGGACTGGGGCTTTAACCCAGAGGAGGGACTGGGGCTTTAACCCATAGGAGGGACTAGGGCTTTAACCCATAGGAGGGACTAGGGCTTTAACCCATAGGAGGGACTGGGGATTTAACCTATAGGAGGGACTGGGGCTTTAACCCATAGGAGGGACTAGGGCTTTAACCCATAGGAGGGACTGGGGATTTAACCTATAGGAGGGACAGGAGCTTTACCCCGATTACTTTTGTATCGTGGACAATTGGAATGAAGTAGGATTTTACGTTTACTTCCTGAATTTAAATGGAATTGACCTGAACCCTGCTGTTTAGCATGTTTGCCTTGAAACCAGAAGGTTGTGAGATTGATAGTAAATGGTTCTTTACCCCTGCCTCTATGGGTTATTTACGCCACAGACAGACAGGCACACACAGACAGACAGGCAGGCAGGCAGACACACACACAGAATAGCAGGCAGGCAGGCAGGCAGGCAGGCAGGCAGGCAGGCAGGCAGGCAGGCAGGCAGGCAGGCAGGCAGGCAGGCAGGCAGGCAGACAGACAGACAGACAGACAGACAGACAGACAGACAGACAGACAGACAGACAGACAGACAGACAGACAGACAGACAGACAGACAGACAGACAGACAGACAGACAGACAGACAGACAGACAGACAGACAGACAGACAGACAGACAGACAGATTCTTCAAAGACAACCTCTTCTATGGCCGGCCTGTTAGCATACTGCATCCACCTCTGTGAAGCCTCAAGGCCTTGAAAGCCCATAATTACACTCTCTGGCCGCTTTGATGATCTCTGAGCAGTGGTGCCACACATATCTGCAGTCTCAGAGAGAGAAAGAATAAACCTGCTGACTTCAAGGGTAAGAGCTTGTCACCTTTCCAAGCGAGAAAATTGTTCAGAGGTTTTAAACTTGAACATTTCAGAATCTACAGTTTAGTGTCTAAAGTTTAGTTGAGTGAATGAGCACAAAGCTTTATACACACTGAAGACAAGCTGGAGACTAACTAAGATATTGAATGAAAGGTATTAGTTATATGATACTTTAGTCCAGACCAGTTTGTCAGTTTCTTTCATACCATGGAGCAGCACGCTTTGGACCAACTCTGACCTGGAACACCTACTGATTTTTTTCTATTTGACCTCCACTCCCACTTTTCAGAGGTCAACTTGACCTCTTGAATTAAAACAATCACTTGAGAATTGACTAAATCTCTGTGAGCTGACTATCTGACTGACAGCATTCTTCCATGGGCCAGCGCTGGTCTACAGACTGGAGGTTGAGAAACACTTTGTCTGGACGACTGACAGCATTCTTCCATGGGCCAGCGCCGGTCTACAGACTGGAGGTTGAGAAACACTTTGTCTGGACGACTGACAGCATTCTTCCATGGGCCAGCGCCGGTCTACAGACTGGAGGTTGAGAAACACTTTGTCTGGACGACTGACAGCATTCTTCCATCTTACAGACTGGAGGTTGAGAAACACTTTGTCTGACTGACAGCATTCTTCCAGCGCCGGTCTACAGACTGGAGGTTGAGAAACACTTTGTCTCTGACAGCATTCTTCCATGGGCCAGCGCCTGTCTACAGACTGGAGGTTGAGAAACACTTTGTCTGGACATGACAGCATACTTCCATGGGCCAGCGCCGGTCTACAGACTGGAGGTTGAGAAACACTTTGTCTGGACGACTGACAGCATTCTTCCATGGGCCAGCGCCGGTCTACAGACTGGAGGTTGAGAAACACTTTGTCTGGACGACTGACAGCATTCTTCCATGGGCCAGCGCCGGTCTACAGACTGGAGGTTGAGAAACACTTTGTCTGGATGACTGACAGTCCAACTCAGGTCATTTTCCCAGATCGCTCTCCTTTGTGTCCGTTAAGAAATAGCTCAAGACAAGCCTTGCTGATGATGACATCACTATGTGACAGCATCTGTCTTCTGAGTTTCAACCATAGCATGTGAGTCAGTAGAACAGACATTTCCATTCAAATTGACATTTGAAATGCTTGAATAATTGATGCATTGCACATGTATGAGGAGCTTTGTCCATTTGATCAATTTCTCATTCTATGGTTTTCTCATCACAGGCCAACATTACATATGGCTGTTTCATTTACAGTAATGCTCCTGACATAAATGAACCTCTGGGAGTAGACCTGGGTTTTAGCTGTGCTTGATTGAGCTTTCCTGGTACAATGGAAACAATGGAACATTCCCAAAAGTGCAATCCCTGCTCATCTGGCAATCCTGGGTTTCAAATATTATTTGATTTCTTTCAAAAACGTTAAGAGTTTGATCGAAAACCAGCCTTGGTTTTCGATCAAACTGTTAATGTTTTTGAAAGAAAACAAGTAATATTTGAAACCCAGGTTTGTCAAGCAAACAGACAGACCTTTTGATTCAGAGATTCAGAGACAAGACACGTCTCTCTGCTCGCTTACAAGGTTGTGAAATAGTGCTCACCTTATTCCCTGATTTGGCCGCTCGTATCAACACCAGTCTATTCTTCTTCGTGAAGGCGCTCCTCAACTCGTGACACTTATCGTAGTTTTCCAGGTCCACTTTCTCCAAGTAGGTCGCAAGGTCCTGCACCAAAGAGGCAGAACGTTGTTTACTCTAAAGGGCAAATTGCACCTTTAATTAACTGACGTTCTATTCCAGAAGAACGTGTGTGTGTTTAATGTTTATAAATCTGCCAGGTGGAAATTGAAGGACTACTGAGTGTTTATGGAAATAGTTATCAAAAGTGAAAGAGAACAGTACATCATCTGACAGACATGCATACAATGCATTGATACAGGATATCATCTGACAGACATGCATACAATGCATTGATATAGGATATCATCTGACAGACATGCATACAATGCATTGATATAGGATATCATCTGACAGACATGCATACAATGCATTGATACAGGATATCATCTGACAGACATGCATACAATGCATTGATATAGGATATCATCTGACAGACATGCATACAATGCATTGATATAGGATATCATCTGACAGACATGCATACAATGCATTGATATAGGATATCATCTGACAGACATGCATACAATGCATTGATATAGGATATCATCTGACAGACATGCATACAATGCATTGATATAGGATATCATCTGACAGACATGCATACAATGCATTGATATAGGATATCATCTGACAGACATGCATACAATGCATTGATATAGGATATCATCTGACAGACATGCATACAATGCATTGATACAGGATATCATCTGACAGACATGCATACAATGCATTGATATAGGATATCATCTGACAGACATGCATACAATGCATTGATATAGGATATCATCTGACAGACATGCATACAATGCATTGATATAGGATATCATCTGACAGATGCATTGATGATATCATATGATAGGATATCAATACAGGATATCATCTGACAGACATGCATACAATGATTGATAGGATATCATCTGACAGACATGCATACAATGCATTGATACAGGATATCATCTGACAGACATGCATACGCATTGATATGCATTGATATAGGATATCATCTGACAGACATGCATACAATGCATTGATATAGGATATCATCTGACAGACATGCATACAATGCATTGATACAGGATATCATCTGACAGACATGCATACAATGCATTGATATAGGATATCATCTGACAGACATGCATACAATGCATTGATATAGGATATCATCTGACAGACATGCATACAATGCATTGATATAGGATATCATCTGACAGACATGCATACAATGCATTGATATAGGATATCATCTGACAGACATGCATACAATGCATTGATACAGGATATCATCTGACAGACATGCATACAATGCATTGATATAGGATATCATCTGACAGACATGCATACAATGCATTGATATAGGATATCATCTGACAGACATGCATACAATGCATTGATATAGGATATCATCTGACAGACATGCATACAATGCATTGATACAGGATATCATCTGACAGACATGCATACAATGCATTGATACAGGATATCATCTGACAGACATGCATTGATACAGGATATCATCTGACAGACATGCATGCACAGGATATCATCTGACAGACATGCATTGATACATCTGACAGACATGCATACAGGGTATAATGACAGACATGCATTGATATAGGATATCTGACAGACATGCATTGATACAATGCATTGATTATACAGGATATCATCTGACAGACATGCATACAATGCATTGATACAGGATATCATCTGACAGACATGCATACAATGCATTGATACAGGATATCATCTGACAGACATGCATTGATACAGGATATCATCTGACAGACATGCATTGATACAGGATATCATCTGACAGACATGCATTGATACAGGATATCATCTGACAGACATGCATACAATGCATTGATATAGGATATCATCTGACAGACATGCATACAATGCATTGATATAGGATATCATCTGACAGACATGCATACAATGCATTGATACAGGATATCATCTGACAGACATGCATACAATGCATTGATACAGGATATCATCTGACAGACATGCATACAATGCATTGATACAGGATATCATCTGACAGACATGCATACAATGCATTGATACAGGATATCATCTGACAGACATGCATACAATGCATTGATACAGGATATCATCTGACAAACATGCATTGATATAGGATATCATCTGACAGACATGCATTGATACAGGATATCATCTGACAGACATGCATACAATGCATTGATACAGGGTATCATCTGACTGCACTGGGCCTTTAATAGTTTATAGAAATGTAGCGTACCTCATTCTCGTACACCACAAGCTCTGTCCTCTCCACCTGGATGTAGCGGTCCTTATAGCTGGCCAGGAATCTGCCTGAGGCCTTTTTCACCCAACCGGCCTTCCATGTGGACATGGTCTCTTTGGACCTGGTGGGGTCCTCGTTGGGCCTGGTGGGGTCCTCTTTCACTTCCTGGGAGGACAACAGCGGAAGGAAATCAGAGTCGCACACAGCAAACTTACACTCGAGGCTATGTCTCAATACTCTTTCCTCCTTCCCTTCATCATCACTTACAGGTGAGTGAGAGGGCAAAGTGTGTTTCCATTATGTAGGCTATGGTTATAGTATTTCCTGTATGGTGTGGTCTGTTCATAATATCAGTGGTTGTTTAGGAAAGGAGACACGGAGGGAGAGCTAGTCATAAGGATTGGAACGTGGCCTAATTAAACCTAAAATGTGTCTAGTAAGTATTAGAGCATGTTTCTCTTCATACTCTTGCTACATTTCTTGTGCTGTGTCTGGCTCAAAACGAAGTGACTTTGTAAACGCCTGAAACCTGACTTCTCAATAGGCCCCGCTGTGGCACTGCAGAGAGCTGTGACACTCAGTAAGTCCAAGGGCACTGCAAGCTGTAGGAGAACTGACACTATAGTGGTTAATGATGACACTTGAGGCATGTGCAGCTAAGTTAACACCGACAACTCTTATTTAGTAACAGTTCATTTCATTTTTACACTGCCTCTTCCTCCTCTGCTGCTCTGTTTCTCACCTCAGAAAAACACTTATTTCCAGGCAGTTCACTCTTTTCTCTCTCTGCTCTCAGGTGTTTTTTCTTAGTATCACATTTCAGCTTAGTATCAGTTTCCTATTCTGTACACTGAGGTCACGTAAGGAGGCCATCTTCTGTCTTTCTGTCTACATTGAGTGGAACATGTGTATTACATCAAAGTACATTACTTGATTTGGGTAAGGATACACTTAAAGTAAAAAACAGCACCATACAAATCAACATGCAGAAAGTATGTATAAAGTATTGTAAAAGTAGAACTTCTTTCAAGCGGCTGAAAGAAAAACATCCCCATAATAAAATATGATTTATTTACATCTCAAAACATTTGAAGTTAGGAACTGAAATATAAAAGTGAAATGATCAAAATCACAAGGGGTTCTTTCAGTTGTGTTATTCGGAAAAGACTTCCCAGGGTCCGGTTTCCCAAAAGCATGTTAAGTAGATGTCGACCGATTAATCGGAATGGCCGATTAATTAGGGCCGATTTCAAGTTTTCATAACAATCAGAAATTGGTATGTTTGGACACCGATTTGGCTGATTATTATTATTATTTTTTACACCTTTATGTAACAAGGCAAGACAGTTAAGAACACATTCTTATTTTCAATGACGGCCTAGGAACATTGGGTTACCTGCCTTGTTCAGGGGCAGAACAACATATTTTTACCTTGTCAGCTCTGGGATTCAATCTTGCAACCTTACGGTTAACTAGTCCAACGCTCTAACCACCTGACTTACATTGCACTCCACGAGGAGCCTGCCTGTTACGCGAATGCAGTAAGAAGCCAAGGTAAGTTGCTAGCTCGCATTAAACTTATCTTATAAAAAACAATTAGTCAATCAATCATAATCACTAGTTAACAACACATGGTTAATGATATTACTAGTTTATCTAGTGTGTCCTGCGTTGCATATTAATGTGTGAAGACTATTTCTTCCTAACAAAGACAGCCAAACGGGGGGATGATTTAACAAAAGCGCATTTGCGGAAAAAAAGCACAATCGTTGCACGACTGTACCTAACCATAAACATCAATGCCTTTCTTAAAATCAATACACAGAAGTATATATTTTTAAACCTGCATATTTAGCTTAAAGAAATCCAGGTTAGCATGCAATATTAACCAGGTGAAATTGTGTCACTTCTCTTGCGTTCATTGCACACAGAGTCAGGGTATATGCAACAGTTTGGGTCGCCTGGCTTGTTGAAAACTAATTTGCCAGAATTTTACGTAATTATGACATAACATTGAAGGTTGTGCAATGTAACAGCAATATGTAGACTTAGGGCTGACATGTTTGGTTTTCGAGATGATAGTTTCCGGACTCGACCATATTAATGACCTAAGGCTCGTATTTCTGTGTGTTATTATGTTATAATTAAGGCAGACTCTATTTTCTGTAAACATCAATGATGTTGCTCTTGCTGCTGGTGATTCTCTGATCCACCTCTACGCAGACGACACGATTCTATATACTTCTGGCCCCTCCTTGGACACTGTGTTAACTAACCTCCAGACGAGCTTCAATGCCATACAACTCTCCTTCCGTGGCCTCCAACTGCTCTTAAACGCAAATAAAACTAAATGCATGCTATTCAAACGATCACTGCCCGCACCTGCCCGCCTGTCCAGCATCACTACTCTGGACGGTTCTGACTTAGAATACGTGGACAACTACAAATACCTGGGTGTCTGGTTAGACTGTAAACTCTCCTTCCAGACTCACATTAAGTATCTCCAATCCAAAATTAAATCTAGAATCGGCTTCCTATATCGCAACAAAGCATCCTTCACTCATGCTGCCAAACATACCCTCGTAAAACTGACCATCCTACCGATCCTCGACTTCGGTGATGTCATCTATAAAATAGCCCCCAACACTCTACTCAACAAACTGGATGCAGTCTATCACAGTGCAATCCATTTTGTCACCAAAGCCCCATACACTACCCACCATTGCGACCTGTACGCTCTCGTTGGTTGGCCTTCGCATCATACTCGTCGCCAAATCCACTGACTACAGGTTATCTACAAGTCTCTGCTAGGTAAAGCCCCGCCTTATCTCAGCTCACTGGTCACCATAGCAGCACCCACTCGTAGCACGTGCTACAGAAGATATATCTCATTGGTCACACCCAAAGCCAATTCCTCCTTTGGCCGCCTTTCCTTCCAGTTCTCTGCTGCCAATGACTGGAAAGAATTGCAAAAATCTCTGAAGCTGGAGACTCACATCTCCCTCACTAGCTTTAAGCACCAGCTGTCAGAGCAGCTTACAGATCACTGCACCTGTACATAGCCCATCTGTAAACAGCCTACCTACTGGTATTTATTTATTTTGCTCCTTTGCACCCCAGTATCTCTACCTGCACATTCATCTTCTGCCAATCTACCATTCCAGTGTTTAATTGCTATATTGTAATTACTTCGCCACCATTCCTTAACTTACCTTATTTGCACACTGTATATAGACTTTTATATATAGACTTTTCTTTTGTTCTACTGTATTATTGACTGTATGTTTTGTTTATTCCATGTGTAACTCTGTGTTGTATGTGTCGAATTGCTGTGCTTTATCTTGGCCAGGTCGCAGTTGCAAATGAGAACTTGTTCTCAACTAGCCTACCTGGTTAAATAAAGATGAAATAAAAATAAAATAAAAAAGTCTATGATTTGATAGAGCAGTCTGACTGAGCGATAGTAGGCACCAGCAGGCTCGTAAGCATTCATTCAGACAGCACTTTCGTGCGTTTTTCCAGCAGCTCTTCGTAATGCTTCAAGCATTGTGCTGTTTATGACTTCAAGCCTATCAACTCCCGAGATTAGGTTGGTGTAACCGATGTGAAATGGCTAGCTAGTTTGAAACGCGCTAATACCGTTTCAAACGTCACTCGCTCTGAGACTTGGAGTAGTTGTTCCCCTTGCTCTGCAAGGGCCGCGGCTTTTGTGGAGCGATAGGTAATGCTGCTTCGAGGGTGGCTGTTCTCGATGTGTTCCTGGTTCGAGCCCAGGTAGGAGCGAGGAGAGGGACAGAAGCTATACTGTTACACTGGCAATACTAAAGTGCCTATAAGAACATCCAATAGTCAAAGGTATATGAAATACAAATCGTATAGATAGAAATAGTCCTATAATTCCTATAATAACTACAACCTAAAACTTATTACCTGGGAATATTTAAGACTCATGTTAAAAGGAACCACCAGCTTTCATATGTTCTCATGTTCTGAGCAAGGAACTTAAACTTTAGCTTTCTTACATGGCACATATTGCACTTTTACTTTCTTTTCCAAAACTTTCTTTTTGCATTATTTAAACCAAATTGAACATGTTTCATTATTTATTTGAGGCTAAATTGATTTTATTGATGTATTCAATTAAGATAAAAATAAGTGTTCATTCAGTATTGTTGTAATTGTCATTATTACAAATAAATGTAAAAAATCTGCCGATTAATCGGATTCTGCTTTTTTTGGTCCTCCAATAATATAGTATAGTATAGTTATCGGCGTTGGCTAAGTTCATCGTTAGAACCTTCGTAGGAGAATCATTAAATCTTCGAGCTGATCCCGTTATTAAAAAACGCTCGCAATCTAATGGCTGCCTCAGAGCAGCTAAGATGCTTTTTTCCCTCCCGTGTCACTTTATACACAGAAGATCCCTGCTAAACATAGAATCACATGGTTTATCCGCCTCTCTATGACCGCTGATGACTTCAGAACAAAGTTGACTACAAATACAAAGTTGCCAATATATAAATATGTGGTTTTCGATGATAGAGTTTATAGGATAGCTAGCAATTTGTAAAAAATTACCCATTCGTATAAGTCAGTAGTATTTTAATAGTATGTAAAAAATTATGTTTATGACTGTTGCCGTTTTAGTTAATTCAATGATAATTATTAGGTGGAAGTCGCTAGCTACAGTATAGCCTAGCCTTTTAGCTAGCTAGCTCCCAAAATAAATGTGATCTCTGCCGAGAGACTAGGCTCTCCTCCATCTTGTCTTGCATTGGTTGTGAAACCCTATGCTCTCCGTCCAGTAGCAGAAAGAGCTTGCATGAAGATGTTTTGGAAAACGTATGTTACATCTTCAGCCATTGTAGGAAATATTCAATGTTAAAGCACTTGTAGGCCTAAGTTCCATCACTATTGGGAAACTGGACAGATCTGAAGCAGAATGCCAGGGCACACAACAAAAATGTTGTAAAATGTTTTGCTAGGTATTCCATCCGTTTCATTCGGTTTTCTTCCATTTCTTGCTTAATGAACACCACCCTGTTGTTATATGGAGCTGTCCATACGTGGAGATAGTCCAAACCAGGGTATTGAGACCTGAGAAAGCTGACTACAGTTCCAGAGGATTACTGTTAAGTAGCTGTAGCACAATGCCTTTCTATCACAATGCTTTTCTATGCTACTCAGTTACTACCAAACATAGTATGAAACTTCCAGCACTGAATAAGACTGCGGATTGCGTTTGTAATATTAACCAATGAAGAAACAACAACGTAAAACTAAAGCTCACAGCACTATCTACCTCAAACTCCTTTAGAGACACTGCGCAGCAAATTGACTGGTCCTAATTTATTACAGAATGAAACACAAACAACTGCAGGTGCCTGTCTAGAACTCCCAGGCACTCCGAATCTATTGGAGGAAATTCCACAGGATGTCTTTTTAAAGGGTCATCGAGCTGTTTTTCCACTTTCACTGCGACAGCACTGGAAAGAGTGGCTCCGCTTTGCACACAGAGGAAAGGTACAGCTGTGAGGCGAGGAAAGGCCTAGAGAGAGAGGGGGAGTGACACAGAGAGGTTAAAGGAGTTAGAAAGAGATGAAGGGAGAAGGTTAGAGGTGATAGAGGAATGAAAGAGGAAGAGAGAGAGAAGGAGGAAGGGAAATACAGAGAAGGAAAGAGAGAGGGAGAAAGAAAGAGAGAAGGAAAGAGAGGGAGAAAGAAAGAGAGAAGGAAAGAGAGAGAGAGAGAGAAAGAGAGAAGGAAAGAGAGAGAGAGAGAGAAAGAGAGAAGGAAAGAGAAAGGGAGAGAGAAAGAGAGAGAGAAGGAAAGAGAGAGAGAGAGAGAAAGAGAGAAGGAAAGAGAGAGAGAGAGAGAAAGAGAGAAGGAAAGAGAAAGGGAGAGAGAAAGAGAGAAGGAAAGAGAGAGAGAGAGAGAAAGAGAGAAGGAAAGAGAGAGGGAGAAAGAAAGAGAGAGAGAAGGAAAGAGAGAGAGAGAGAGAGAGAGAGAGAGAGAGAGAGAGAGAGAGAGAGAGAGAGAGAGAGAGAGAGAAAGAGAGAAGGAAAGAGAGAGGGAGAGAGAAAGAGAGAAGGAAAGAGAGACAGATGAAAGGCAGTCATTAGTCTTCCACAGTGCATTGTCCACAAAACAGAGACATGAGAGAGAAGGAACATGGCATGCATCGCTGTCTCTAAGTGAAAGAGGAAAGCACTGATTGGCCTTTGACTCTCTGACACACACACACACACACACACACACACACACACACACACACACACACACACACACACACACACACACACACACACACACACACACACACACACACACACACACACACACACACACACACACACACACACACACACACACACACACACACACACACACACACACACACACACACACACTGAAGGCCAGGCCAGTGGAAAGTGGAACACATCACAGTGTACTGTACAATGCCTGACAGTACAGCTCACCTCTGCCAATAATGCTGGGTGTGGTGCTGGATACATCTACACTGTTAGAAAAAGGGTTCCAAAATTGTTCTTCAGCTGTCCTCATAGGAGAACCCTATTTGCTTCCAGGTCAAACTATTTGGGGTTTCATGTAGAACCTTCTCTGTAAAGGGTTCTATATGGAACTCAAGGGGGTTCTTCCTGGAACCAAAAAGGGTTCTTCAAAGGGTTATCCACTGAGGGAAGCCGAAGAACCATTTTAGGTTCTAGATAGCACCTTTTTTTCTCAGAGTGTACATTATAGAAGAGATATTTTGCACTACAGCAGTTGGCTTGACTCTGTGTCTTCCATTATGCAGCTTAACATTGGCTAGCATAGTTAGCTAAAGTGAGGGAATGATGTTAGGTGCAACAGTTTAATGGACTCACGTCATACAACATTGTGGCATGTGGCAACATTAGCCATGTTGGCTAGTTAACCAAACTCAACATGCTGGTAAAAGTGCAACAGTCGTCCTGAGTCTCTGTTTCCTTGATTGTGACAGTTATCATTGTGGCAAGTGGCAACATTAGCCATGTTGGCTAGTTAACCAAACTCAACATGCTGGTAAAAGTGCAACAGTCGTCCTGAGTCTCTGTTTCCTTGATTGTACAGTTATCATTGTGACATGTGGCAACATTAGCCATGTTGGCTAGTTAAACAAACTCAACATGCTGGTCAAAAGTGCCATTAGCCATTTTGTTAAACAAACTCCATCTGATTGAGTCTCTGTTTCCTTGATTGTACAGTTATCATTGTGACAAGTGGCAACATTAGCCATGTTGGCTAGTTATCCCAACTAAGCTTACTGGTTGGAAGCTCACAGAGCTCTGTGGTGTCGGCCATTGTTGCAAGCAACTTTAGCAGTGTTAGCTAGTTAGCCAAGCTGAACATGCCAGAAGGTGTAACAGTTCCAAACATGGATCTGCTTTTAGCTTTACCACATATCGACTCCCACAGGAAGAGATGCTTGGTTAATCAGTGGACATCCCAAAATGACATCTGATAATGACTGTCGTATGCTAGCATGTAATGACGAGTGTAACATTATGAAGTTGAAGTTTACACGGGTTTGTGCCTCTCTGAGGATGTTTGAAATAAGACGAGCAAATACACATTTAATATAAAACTGTATTGGGCCAAGCTTTGTTATTGTGTCATAAATGGATGTCTTTTTTTCCAAATTCTCATTTCACAGGAGAAAACCTAACCCAAAAACCAAGCCCGAGCCAAATCCAAAAGCTCCCTTTTCTTATGCCTTTGCAATATCTGATTCACTTTACAACTCTTTCAACAACCATCCCAAATGGGCCGAGGCCGAGCCCTCATTTCAAGGCCTTAAAAAAGGCACACCTTAGCCGACATGTGTTCCTTATAAAGTCTTAAACAGGGAGGAGAAGGCTCCATCTGGGATGAATTGAGTTCCATGCTGCCCTGCCCGGCTTGAACTCACCACACGTCCTAATCAACATCATCTGAGTTAACAAGGTCTCCCCTTTCCACTGGTTGACTTAGCTAGCTATTAGGGGAAGTGGGAGAGAGGAGAGAAGACACCTTAGTATCATTTGAGAGAGTGGGGAATAGGGGAAGTGGGAGAGAGGAGAGAAGACACCTTAGTATCATTTGAGAGAGTGGGGAGTAGGGGAAGTGGGAGAGAGGAGAGAAGACACCTTAGTATCATTTGAGAGAGTGGGGAGTAGGGGAAGTGGGAGAGAGGAGAGAAGACACCTTAGTATCATTTGAGAGAGTGGGGAGTAATGGGGAAGT
The DNA here is from genome assembly GCF_021184085.1 of Oncorhynchus gorbuscha. Taxonomy (NCBI): domain Eukaryota; kingdom Metazoa; phylum Chordata; class Actinopteri; order Salmoniformes; family Salmonidae; genus Oncorhynchus; species Oncorhynchus gorbuscha. The sequence continues at coordinate 253,767 of NW_025745422.1, forward strand.
GGGAGAGAGGAGAGAAGACACCTTAGTATCATTTGAGAGAGTTGTAGGGGAAGTGGGAGAGAGGAGAGAAGACACCTTAGTATCATTTGAGAGAGTGGGGAATAGGGGAAGTGGGAGAGAGGAGAGAAGACACCTTAGTATCCTTTCCTTTGAGAAGACACCTTAGTATCATTTGAGAGGGGGGAATAGGGGAAGTGGGAGAGAGGAGAGAAGACACCTTAGTATCCTTTGAGAGAGTGGGGAATAGGGGAAGTGGGAGAGAGGAGAGAAGACACCTTAGTATCCTTTGAGAGAGTGGGGAATAGGGGAAATGGGGAGAGAGGAGAGAAGACACCTTAGTATCCTTTGAGAGAGTGGGGAATAGGGAAATGGGAGAGAGGAGAGAAGACACCTTAGTATCCTTTGAGAGAGTGGGGAATAGGGGAATGGGAGAGAGGAGAGAAGACACCTTAGTATCCTTTGAGAGAGTGGGGAATAGGGGAAGTGGGAGAGAGGAGAGAAGACACCTTAGTATCATTTGAGAGAGTGGGGAATAGGGGAAGTGGGAGAGAGGAGAGAAGACACCTTAGTATCATTTGAGAGAGTGGGGAATAGGGGAAGTGGGAGAGAGGAGAGAAGACACCTTAGTATCCTTTGAGAGAGTGGGGAATAGGGAAGTGGGAGAGAGGAGAGAAGACACCTTAGTATCATTTGAGAGAGTGGGGAATAGGGGAAGTGGGAGAGAGGAGAGAAGACACCTTAGTATCCTTTGAGAGAGTGGGGAATAGGGGAAGTGGGAGAGAGGAGAGAAGACACCTTAGTATCCTTTGAGAGAGTGGGGAATAGGGGAAGTGGGAGAGGGGAGAGAAGACACCTTAGTATCCTTTGAGAGAGTGGGGAATAGGGGAAGTGGGAGAGAGGAGAGAAGACACCTTAGTATCCTTTGAGAGAGTGGGGAATAGGGGAAGTGGGAGAGAGGAGAGAAGACACCTTAGTATCCTTTGAGAGAGTGGGGAATAGGGGAAGTGGGAGAGGGAGAGAAGACACCTTAGTATCCTTTGAGAGAGTGGGGAATAGGGGAAGTGGGAGAGGGGAGAGAAGACACCTTAGTATCCTTTGAGAGAGTGGGGAATAGGGGAAGTGGGAGAGGTGTACTTTAACTATATGCACATCATTACAACACTGTATATAGACATAATATGACACTTTACATCGTATTTATTCGTTTGGAACCTTTGTGAGTGTATATTTTTTATGTTAATTTTATTTTGATTGTTTATTTCACGTTTGTTTATCTATTTCACTTGCTTTGGCAATGTAAACATATGTTTCCAGTGTCAATAAAACCCCTTAAATTGAATTGAGAGAGCGGGGTAGAGGTGAGAGAGGGAGGGAGAGGTGGGAGAGGGAGGGAGAGGTGGGAGAGGGAGGGAGAGGTGAGAGAGGGAGGGAGAGGTGGGAGAGGGAGGGAGAGGTGAGAGAGGGAGGGAGAGGTGAGAGAGGGAGGGAGAGGTGGGAGAGGGAGGGAGAGGTGAGAGAGGGAGGGAGGGAGAGGGAGGGAGAGGAGAGGGAGGGAGAGGTGAGAGAGGGAGGGAGAGGAGAGGGGAGAGGGAGGGAGAGGTGGGAGAGGGAGGGAGAGAGAGAGGAGGGAGAGAGGGAGGGAGAGGTGGGAGAGGGAGGGAGAGGTGGGAGAGGGAGGGAGAGGTGGGAGAGGGAGGGAGAGGTGAGAGAGGGAGGGGAGGTGGGAGAGGGAGGGAGAGGGAGAGGGGAGAGGGGAGAGGGAGGGAGAGGTGGGAGAGGGAGGGAGAGGTGGAGAGGGAGGGAGAGGGAGGGAGAGGAGGGAGAGGGAGGGAGAGGTGGAGAGGGAGGGAGAGGTGGGAGAGGGAGGGAGAGGTGGGAGGGAGGGAGGGGAGAGGGAGGGAGAGGTGGGAGAGGGAGGGAGAGGTGGGAGAGGGAGGGAGAGGTGGGAGAGGGAGGGGAGGTGGGAGAGGGAGGGAGAGGTGAGAGAGGGAGGGAGAGGTGGGAGAGGGAGGGAGAGGTGGGGAGAGGGGAGAGGGGGGAGGGAGGGAGAGGTGGGGAGGGAGGGAGGGAGAGGTGGGAGAGGGAGGGAGAGGTGAGAGAGGGAGGGAGAGGTGGGGAGGGAGGGAGGGAGAGGGGGAGAGGGAGGGAGAGGTGAGAGAGGGAGCGATACGAGAGATGTAGAGCTCTCAAAGATATTAACAAACAAGAGGAAGTCCCAAAGAAATACCCTATTGCACACACACACACACACACACACACACACACACACACACACACACACACACACACACACACACACACACACACACACACACACACACACACACACACACACACACACACACACACACACACACACACACACACACACACACACACACACACACACACACACACACGTATCAACAACACCATCAGAGTTTCAGAGGGAACTCAGTCACACACACTTACTCACACACAACCATTGTGCAGCACACAAGTCCAAACGCCGGGAAACGATGGTCAGAAATGGACTATTGTGCAGCACAAGGCTGAGCGGTGGTCAAAGAGGGTTAATTGTTTTCCTCACATAATGTGCAAGTCTGTTTCCTCAGACTGTGGTCCAGCAGGCTGACACACACCATGGCCATGCTTCCAGCAACAGCAGAATGTGACTGACAATCACAGAAGAAGTGTCGAAGAAGTGTTGGTGTCAGTGATACTGAGCCTAAAGAACCTCCCCACTGGGCACAATCGTCAGTTCAATGTCTAAGTTTGATTTAAATTAGGTTGAGAAATGGCCTTACGTTGATGAAATCCAATCAGTTAATTCAACGTCATCACATTGACTTTTTTGGTTGAAATGAGGTGGAAACAACGTTGATTGAACAGTTTTTGCCCAATGGGTAGGTAGTGTTTATCGTGTGTGTGTGTGTGTGTGTGTGTGTGTGTGTGTGTGTGTGTGTGTGTGTGTGTGTGTGTGTGTGTGTGTGTGTGTGTGTGTGTGTGTGTGTGTGTGTGTGTGTGTGTGAGGGGGTGGGCGGGGGACAGACAGAAAGAAAGATAAAGTGAGGGGTTGAGAAAAACAGACAGAGAAAGAGTCAGAGATAGAAAGATAGAGTGAAGTGAGAGGATGAGGGGAGGGGAGAGAGGGGAGGGGTCAGTGACAGAGTGCTAAAACAGCTGGTTGTGTAGAACAGGCAGCTAGCCAGGCAGTGGCCTTCACTGAGCCGCCAGACACTGTCCAGCCACACCAGTGTATATAAACCCGGCCCACGAGGAATGGCCTGTCAACCTATTGCTGTGACTCAGAGGACCTGAATGAAGTTGCCCATAACACTGATCTGAGGACAGTTTTGAGTTTTAAACACTAATGATTAAGGTGAAATGTGTGGGTAGGGTAAGCTGATCCTAGATCTGCTATAGGAAACGTCTACCAAGAGAGACTGCACAGACACACAGCTGAACCCTTTCCGCCAGTCCTCCCTAATATGGTCTTTCATTTACCAATTAAGATCACATTAGTATAGCTACATATAGGGCATTCAGTGTGGTTAGTCCAGCTGTTCATATAGTTATACTGATGTGAAAACATAGTGATGGCTGACTTGATTCCCTCTCAGGACTAGTTTCCAGGCCTAGTCCAGGACTAACAGGTCAGTTTCCATTAAACTGGCCCTTGGTCTTTACAATAAACCTTTGGAAACAAACCATGTATTGCTTGAAAATATGGTTAACACTATAAGTCATTCTTATGGACTGTTAGTCTTGGAATTCATAGTCCATCTGAATATGAGAGTGGTTCCATTTCTCCAGCATCATCCCTCAGTTTACCAAACCAAGTGGCAGGGTCAGGCTGGTCAAATGACAGGTTGTACCTTTAACACTTCTGGGGGTGTTGTGTCAATATTTCATGTTTATGAACGTGCCCTGATGTGTTATGGGACTGCCGGGCACCTCTGTAGTATAAACCTTGACTGCATGGTGGTCCTTATCTCACCCCTGCACTCTGGTTATTAATGTAAGCCTACACTAATACTACACTAACACTACACTAACACTACACTACTGTAATAGGATAGTGCTGCCCAGGGCTAAACCTCTGTGTGCAAGGGGTTTTCTGAGGTCACTAAGAACATTTTCTTTTAAACTCAATTGCTCCATGTCTATTGTGACACAGTTGTTTAAATCAATGTTTATGTAGCTGAGAGAAGCTCCTAGAAGTATCATACCTTGCTGGGCATAGTACTTTTTTTGACCATGAATTTACATTCCATACTACTTCATCTCCCGTGACTCAGCATCTAGACTGAGAGAATCTGCCAGGACTGACTGGGATGTGGGAGATAACAGCAGCATTAGTTCCGTTTTAAGGGTTTTGTCACTGGTTATTTGGACGTATCAGGATTGGGTGAAGGCGGCGCATAAACCGCGTCGTCTTGAGTGCTTCGTGCCTGTGCCCACATGGGGGAGTGGGGGGCTTTGGCTGAGAGTTTCATGTTGCTAGGTGGTGACTTTGTTTCTAGCAGAACTCACAAATTGTAGGAACACAGAAGTTAACCATGCAGCTGACTTCTGGGTTAACAGAGATTATAGGCTACTCTGACAAGAGTTTCACTGCATCGCAAGCGCACACGCATGTGTGTGTGTGTGTGTGTGTGTGTGTGTGTGTGTGTGTGTGTGTGTGTGTGTGTGTGTGTGTGTGTGTGTGTGTGTGTGTGTGTGTGTGTGTGTGTGTGTGTGTGTGTGTGTGTGTGTGTGTGTGTGTGTGTGTGTGTGTGTGTTTGCAAAAAGTTGCAAAGTAGCCAATTTTGATTGATTTACTGTTTTACTGCTCTGTTCGACTTCCTCATTCTAGTAGCAGCTCCCGGAAACTCGCCTCAATGTCATCTACGGCTTGCAACTTTGAGCTGCTATATGAGTTGTTGCGCATACAGTAGGCCTGTTTATCCCATAAAGACATCTTTAAAACACACAGGTCAATGCTTGTCAGTTCAGGCCTACTCTTTTTAACGTCACTACATTCAAAACAAAAGGAGGGACAATAGGCCTCCAGATGAAGTTTGAAAAGCAGTACATGTACATCTTCTTCTGTTCTAACTAGCCTATTTAGGATTTAGGATCATTCAGGATAGGAGGACAGCCTTACATATTAGGTGACTCAGTAGTTCTTTCAGTCTGACCCAAGCTGCATTGCATCCCCAGACAACACTGCGGTGTAGGCCTACTGACCATGGTTGTAGGTATGGTGACTTTGTTCACATTCAATAACTGATTTGAGATCAGCTCTCCATAACACATAGGCCTACCCCAACTTATTCATTAAGAGCTTGACCCAAGAGCTGACACTGGATCAGTTACTGTACCGGAGGGGTAGGCTGCAGTTTATCTAAACAGTAGGCTATAATGTAGGGTCAGGGTTGGGTTACATGTTATCGGTTTGAAATGAACTGTAACTGTAATCAGATACTTTTGAAAAACTATATGATTACATCTTGGATTAAATTCAGAAAGGATGTTTGTTTTCTCCATGACATTCAATTCAGCATTGATAAAAGGTGCAAGTTTAAGCGAGTCTGACCACAAGTTCAGAGACCACTATGATGACACACCAAATGGGTTTGATGGATCATGTTTGTCTTCTTCCAATGCCTCTTAAGGGAAAGTCATCAAAAAGTAACAGAAAGTAGTCAGATTATGTTACTGAATTTGGTTAATCACAAAATTATGTTACTGATTATAATTTTGGACAGGTAACTAGTACTGTTTTTTGATATATATTTTTGATTGAACCTTTATTTAACTAGGCAAGTCAGTTAAGAACAAATTCTTATTTACAATGATGACCTACACCCGCCAAACCCGGATGATACTGGGCCAATTGTGTACCACCCTACTGTAACCGATTACATTTAGAAAGTAACCTACCTAACCCTGTAGGCTAAAATGTATCCAAATAGCTACAATGTAGTTATTACAATGTAAAAATAAAGTTATTAACCCCTCCTCCTCCCCTAACATCTCCATGGCTACAGGGGCAGCAGCCAGCAACGGAGGGGTGAGAGAGACCACTGTAAATGCCCCAGTAGCAGTAGTAGGCTACGGTTGAAAGCAACAGGTTGTCAGGTGCGTGGCTTTAACAGCTCCTGGCACCTGAGTTTGAACTGTGAAAAGTACGATGCGTTGTAGGAGCCTATTGACAGATCAGTTTGATGAAACACAAATTATTATTTTCTTCGCCGATACTTCAACAGGCTATTTGTGGTGTGTAGTGTGCATCCAATAAACTGCGGATTGTTTTATATCTAGGCTACATTGCTCGTTTTACTCTTTTTTTTCTGACCTTGAATGATGATGAGTTTTAGACTACTTTCCTACCCCTCCGTGGGTGTTTTGATTGACCTATGTCGCCACCAAGGAAATGTAAGAATCTTTACTCAGGTTGAACTTTCATTAGACCTGTAGCCTTTATTTAATTTAAAACCAACCATAGCCGACCGAGATTCCACCAATGCCGCCCATCAGAACAATGCAATAGACTGAATACTCACGTCTTCCATGATAAAAACGAATATCCGTTATACTATGTGTGGAGGAATAACACTCGAAGGCGGCCGTTATTCTTGACAAAAAGTCAGTATTTCACTTCTTTTAGACAGCAACCAACTATTATCCAACATGACTCGAATATGAGGAAGAAAATAAGGAACTGTAAAAGTTTGGACGCGGAACGGTCTTGTCTCTTTCTTTCCTCTTTCGACGCGTTCGACTCAGCTACGAAACAAGTTTGAAGAAAAAGTTTGGTTTCCGGTAAGTCCCTGAATGCCTCAGCGCGTCGATAGACAGGGTATGTCAATCGAACTGAATCCCTTAGGCGCAGTGAAGGCCGTAACAAATTGATGTAGGCTAGCCATTTTCTCAAATGTTCACGCAGTGCAAATGTGAGTGAGCGCCTTTACACTTCGCACTGTCTCTGTCACCAACACAGTAACCTATTGTATAACTGTGCGAAGTAAGCTTGTCCTTTGACACAATGAATGACGCCATAAAACCATCGTCCTGAACTCATGATAAAAACACGGCACTGCAAGACCAATAAAACAGATTGTATAACGCATTCCTGTACAGGCGGAATAAAACACATGGAACAGTATCCTTTTTTGTCATCCTCATTTTTTTTTTTTTTTTAAATGAATAACAAACTACATCCACTATCCCACTATGTTTGTCCTTAATGAAAGCAATTGCATATGTCAACATTTATGAATAGGCCTATCCTGCACTGAATCAGATGTGGTCATCACTGTAATAAAACAACAGGTTGTATGTAATAAAATGACGTTGTCACGTTGTTTGACGAATTACTTGACATTATGCCCTTTAACGTTCCCTGTCACGCTAACGTTTTCATTCAACCTAGATTTAGCCCCTGGAGCTGTACCACTGTGGGTTGGATAAACAGTGGATTAATTATAAACTCCAAACTTGTCTCTTCTTACTTCCTGATAGGTGTGGTGGCTGTTATTGGTTAGAGGGGATGTATTGTCTGTCACAACACTGAGCTATAAAAAACAGAGCTCCCCTGGGCGGGGCTGCAGTTTACTCTAAATGAACAGTTCTCTTGCATAATTCATTTCTCAATGCTTATAGCTTAAAATAAATACATGTATTTCATGTGAAGCTGTGTGTGTGTCATACATATTGTGTGTGTGTATGTGAGTGGGGGGTATGTGTGTGTGTGAGTGGGGGGTATGTGTGTGTGTGAGTGGGGGTATGTGTGTGTGTATATGTGAGTGGGAGGTATGTGTGTGTGTATGTGAGTGGGAGGTATGTGTGTATGTGAGTGGGGGGTATGTGTGTGTGTGAGTGGGGGGTATGTGTGTGTGTGAGTGGGGGGTATGTGTGTGTGTGAGTGGGGGGTATGTGTGTGTGTATGTGAGTGGGAGGTATGTGTGTGTGTGAGTGGGAGGTATGTGTGTGTGTGAGTGGGGGTATGTGTGTGTGTGAGTGGGGGGTATGTGTGTGTGTGAGTGGGAGGTATGTGTGTGTGTGAGTGGGGGGTATGTGTGTGTATGTGAGTGGGGGTATGTGTGTGTGTGAGTGGGGGGTATGTGTGTATGTGAGTGGGGGGTATGTGTGTGTGTGAGTGGGGGTATGTGTGTGTGTGAGTGGGAGGTATGTGTGTGTGTGAGTGGGGGGGCATGTGTGTATGTGAGTGGGGGGTATGTGTGTGTGTGTGAGTGGGGGTATGTGTGTATGTGAGTGGGGGGTATGTGTGTATGTGAGTGGGGGGTATGTGTGTGTGTGTATGTGAGTGGGAGGTATGTGTGTGTGTGAGTGGGGGGTATGTGTGTATGTGAGTGGGGGGGGGTATGTGTGTGTGTGAGTGGGGGGGGTATGGTGTATGTGTGTGGGGGGTATGTGTGTATGTGAGTGGGGGTATGTGTGTGTGTGAGTGGGGGTATGTGTGTGTGTATGTGAGTGGGAGGTATGTGTGTGTGTGTGTGTGTGAGTGGGGGGTATGTGTGTATGTGAGTGGGGGTATGTGTGTGTGTGAGTGGGGGTATGTGTGTGTGTGAGTGGGGGGGTGTATGTGAGTGGGGGTATGTGAGTGGGGGTATGTGTGTGTGTGAGTGGGGGTATGTGTGTGTGTATGTGAGTGGGGGGGTATGTGTGTGTGTGAGTGGGGGTATGTGTGTATGTGAGTGGGGGTATGTGTGTATGTGAGTGGGGGTATGTGTATGTGTGGGGGTATGTGAGTGGGAGGTATGTGTGTGTGTGAGTGGGGGGTATGTGTGTATGTGAGTGGGGGTATGTGTGTATGTGAGTGGGGGGGTATGTGTGTATGTGAGTGGGGGTATGTGTGTATGTGAGTGGGGGTATGTGTGTGTGTGTGAGTGGGGGGTATGTGTGTGTGTGTGTATGTGAGTGGGGGTATGTGTGTATGTGAGTGGGGGGGTATGTGTGTATGTGAGTGGGGGTATGTGTGTGTGTATGTGAGTGAGGGGGGGGTATGTGTGTGTGTATGTGAGTGGGTATGTAGTGTATGTGGGGTGTGTGTGTGTATGTGAGTGGGAGGTATGTGTGTGTGTATGTGAGTGGGGGTATGTATGTGTGTGTGTGAGTGGGGGGTATGTGTGTGTGTAGTGTGAGTGAGGGGGTATGTGTGTGTGTATGTGAGTGGGGGTATGTGTGTGTGTGAGTGGGGGTGTGTGTGTGTGTGAGTGGGGGGTATGTGTGTGTGTGAGTGGGAGGTATGTGTGTATGTGTGAGATGTGGGAGGTATGTGTGTGTGTATGTGAGTGGGAGGTATGTGTGTGTGTATGTGAGTGGGAGGTATGTATGTGTGTATGTGAGTGGGAGGTATGTATGTGTGTATGTGAGTGGGGGGTATGTGTGTGTGTATGTGAGTGGGAGGTATGTGTGTGTGTAGTGTGTGTGGGAGGTATGTGTGTATGTGAGTGGGAGGTATGTGTGTATGTGAGTGGGAGGTATGTGTGTGTGTGAGTGGGGGTATGTGTGTATGTGAGTGGGGGGTATGTGTGTATGTGAGTGGGGGGTATGTGTGTGTGTGAGTGGGGGATGTATGTGTGTATGTGAGTGGGGGGTATGTGTGTGTGTATGTGAGTGGGAGGTATGTGTGTGTGTATGTGAGTGGGAGGTATGTGTGTGTGTGTATGTGAGTGGGAGGTATGTGTGTGTGTATGTGAGTGGGGGTATGTGTGTGTGTATGTGAGTGGGAGGTATGTGTGTGTGTGAGTGGGGGTATGTGTGTATGTGAGTGGGGGGTATGTGTGTGTGTGAGTGGGGGAGGTATGTGTGTATGTGAGTGGGGGGGTATGTGTGTGTGTATGTGAGTGGGAGGTATGTGTGTGTGTATGTGAGTGGGAGGTATGTGTGTGTGTGAGTGGGAGGTATGTATGTGTGTATGTGAGTGGGGGGTATGTGTGTGTGTATGTGAGTGGGAGGTATGTGTGTGTGTGAGTGGGAGGTATGTGTGTGTGTATGTGAGTGGGAGGTATGTGTGTATGTGAGTGGGAGGTATGTGTGTATGTGAGTGGGAGGTATGTGTGTGTGTATGTGAGTGGGAGGTATGTATGTGTGTATGTGAGTGGGAGGTATGTGTACCCATGCATATGTGGTGCAGATCAAATGTATGGTCACATTTATGTTGATGTATTTTCTTTGTATTGGGGAAGAATGTTTTTACTCAAATGTCAGTCCTCCAAGGTTTCGCCATTCGATGCCTTTATACACCTGTTGGCCAGTCGGGGGCAGTGAGACATGTTCGCTTCACACTGGGACTTTTTAAAATGTTTTATTTTTATTTCACCTTTATTTAACCAGGTAGACTAGTTGAGAACACCTTTATTTAACCAGGTAGGCTAGTTGAGAACACCTTTATTTAACCAGGTAGGCTAGTTGAGAACACCTTTATTTAACCAGGTAGGCTAGTTGAGAACACCTTTATTTAACCAGGTAGGCTAGTTGAGAACAAGTTCTCATTTACCACTGCTACCTGGCCAAGATAAAGCAAAGCAGTTCGACATAAACAACAACACAGAGTTACACATGGAATAAACAAACATACAGTCAATAATACAGTAGAAAAAAGTCTATATACAGCATGTGCAAATAAGGTAAGATAAGGGAGGTAAGCAAATAAATAGGCCATGGTGACGAAGTAATTACAATATTGCAATTAAACACTGGAGTGATAGATGTGCAGAAGAGGAATGTGCATGTCGAGATACTGGGGTGCAAAGGAGCAATATAAATAAATAAATACAGTATGAGGATGAGGTAGTTGGATGGGCTATTTACAGATGGGCTATTTACAGATGGGCTATGTACAGGTGCAGTGATCTGTGAGCTGCTCTGACAGCTGGTGCTTAAAGTTAGTAAGGGAGATATGAGTTTCCAGCTTCATTGATTTTTGCAATTCGTTCCAGTCATTGGCAGCAGAAAACTGGAAGGAAAGGCGGCCAAAGGAGGAATTAGCTTTGGGGGTGACCAGTGAAATATACCTGCTGGAGCGCGTGCTACGGGTGGGTGCTGCTATGGTGACCAGTGAGCTGAGATAAGGTGGGGCTTTACCTAGCAAAGACATGTAGATGACCTGGAGCCAGTGGGTTTGGCCAGCCAACGAGAGCATACAGGTCACAGTGGTGGGTAGTATATGGGGCTTTGGTGACAAAACAGATGGCACTGTGATAGACTGCATCCAATTTGTTGAGTAGAGAGCTGGAGGCTATTTTGTAAATGACATCGCCGAAGTCGATGGTCAGTTTTACGAGGGTATGTTTGGCAGCATGAGTGAAGGATGCTTTGCTGCGAAATAGGAAGCCAATTCTCGATTTAATTTTGGATTGGAGATGCTTAATGTGAGTCTGGAAGGAGAGGTTACAGTGTAGCCAGACACCTAGGTATTTGTAGCTGTCCACATTTTCAAGTCAGAACCGTCCAGAGTAGTGATGCTGGACAGGCGGGCAGGTGCGGACAGCGATCGGTTGAAGAGCATGCATTTAGTTTTACTTGCATTTAAGAGCAGTTGGAGACCACGGAAGGAGAGTTGTATGGCATTGAAGCTTGTCTGGAGGTTGGTTAACACAGTGTCCAAAGAAGGGCCTGAAGTATACAAAATGGTGTCGTCTGCATAGAGGTAGAGCAGAGAATCACCAGCAGCAAGAGCTACATCATTGATGTATACAGAGAAGAGAGTCGGCCCGAGAATTGAACCCTGTGGCACCCCCATAGAGCCTGCCAGACTATATGTGATCCCGCACCTGTGTGTTCTCATAATTGAAACAACCTTTGAACGGGATGCCATGTTCTCCTGTTTCATCATTTATCCTGTGTTACAGGTCAGTAAAGTGTCAAAATAAACAGAATACCACAATATCGTTTTATAACTTGCCTGTTGAAGACAGAAAATGCATGTCGAGTGTAACATTAAATGACGTGGCGGTGCATTCCTGTGATCTAGAAAGAAACTAATTGTTAACTCCTGAACATTTTTATTTTTGAAAAAGACACTCCTGACAACATCCTAAGGGTTTAGAGAATTTAATGTTGTAACTGTGATGTTTAAGAACTTTGTAATTGTTGTACTGTGAAAAGCTGCTAGTTTAGAGCTAGCTCCGGTTAGCTATTAGCTAGCGCTGTTAGCTTTTGGCTCGTTCCGGTTAGCTGTTTGCTAGCTCTGGTCAGTTGATTGCTAGCTTCGGTTAGCGCTATGCTAGCTTGTTCAGTCGTTTTCCAATAATTAGCATGAATGTAATTTGCAATAGTCTTGTCTTTCTATGAACCCTTTTTAAACTGGGTGAATGTATTTTGAGCATGGGTATAAAGTATCTTCCAATGAGTTATACCAGTCTTTAAAGGCTTTCATTTTTTAGAGTCTCCTATGGGGCTTTAGTGGGCAACAGTCAACTATATAATTATAACATAAACAGGTGAATTAAAGTTAAGAGTAAATGTGTTTGGGGTATAAATGTAAAGAATTTTAGGATGTGAATTGGATTGTAATATAATATTTTGATGTTTATGAAGTACTATGTCAGGGATTTATGAGACAAATGATTAAATACACTTTAAACAAAAAACAAAAAAAACATTGAAATACAATAAAAAGACAGAAAAAGACGATTTGCACTTGAGAAAATATTGAATAAAATAATTGAGGGAACCTTTGAAAGAGAAGCCACTCTCTCCTGTTTTATCATTTATCCTGTGTTAGGAACTATTATCTGCTGCATCAGACCCAAAACTGGGACCTGTAACACATATGTGTTTCTGTGTTTCTGTGTGTGTGTGTGTGTGTGTGTGTGTGTGTGTGTGTGTGTGTGTGTGTGTGTGTGTGTGTGTGTGTGTGTGTGTGTGTGTGTGTGTGTGTGTGTGTGTGTGTGTGTGTGTGTGTGTGTGTGTGTGTGTGTGTGTGTGTGTGTGTGTGTGTGTGTGTGTGTGTACATGCATGCATGTGTGTGTACGTGCTGTTACAGTTACATGCAGTCAGGCAGATTAGAAACTAAACTACACTGACATTTAATTGAACATCACCTTATTTAGAGGAAGAGGAAGTGGTGAATGATGCATAAGGCATGCTTTCTCATTAGTTGTCCAATGTTTGCTCAATAAAGTCTGAGCACCCAAGAAGAAGACCTTGTTGGTCACATGGCCTATTTCTACTTCTAATGAAAGTATCCTTGAGCAGGTTCTCTCTCTTTCCCTTTTTTCTTCCACTTTTCTCCCACGTTGAAGCTTCTTCCACTCTTCAACTCATGCACAGGACTTTGTCAGGACAAGTTACACATCCACCTCTACTATCTTACCAACAACCACAACCAATATCCATCATAAAAATGTGTTTCTTCGTACATGCACAATATTTAGTGGTCGCAGTGAGAGTCATAATCAAAACAAGTAGAAACACGTGTTTAGTGAAGGCTGCATGAAGAGTGAAATGTGTAACCAAAAAGGTCATTTTTATCTATGAGCCCAGTCGCCTGTAAAACCCAACCACAACCCAATCAGTCCTACACTCAAACACTGCTGTGAGTCTGCCCAACATGTGCCTGCATCACCAGTGAAGCACCACCCTCAGGTAGTTTTTGGGAAGTGCATTGATTTAACTCAAGCTCTCGGTCTGGTCTGGACTGGAGTAATCTGAGGGAAAAGTCGGATCAGACAATGCTCTTAGTTCAGTTGTGAGTTATCTCCCCTAATGGTTAATGAGGATAGGATCTGAAGAGCATAGATGATCCTAGATCTGTGATGTGCCTAAGTCACAGGAGGTTGGTGACACCTTAATTGAAGGACGGGCTTGTGGTAATGGCTGGAGGGGAATGAGTGGAATGGTATCAAATACATGGTTTCCATTGGCTCCATTCCAGCCATTATTATGATCCGTTCTCCTCTCAGCAGCCTCCACTGGCCAAGTGTACCTCTAACCATAACGCTGTATCTCAGCCAATTTCCCCAACATTAATGTGTTCACTGTCTGCTTCAAAGTCAGTGGGAGCTATCCAAATAGCTACCGAGGTAATATGGAAAATAACAAAGTACAGTGTATTCGGAAAGTATTCAGACCTCTTGACTTCTTCCACATTTTGACAGCCTTATTCTAAAATTGATTACATAGTTTTCCCCCCTCATCACAACGCATCACCGGGGGCAAACTACCTGCCCTCCAGGACACCTACACCACCCGATGTCACAGGAAGGCCATAAAGATCATCAAGGACAACAACCACCCGAGCCACTGCCTGTTCACCCCACTATCATCCAGAAGGCGAGGTCAGTACAGGTGCATCAAAGCTGGGACCGAGAGACTGAAAAACAGCTTCTATCTCAAGGCCAGTGTGTTGGCAGCAGCCACTCAATGTTAGTGGTGGCTGTTTAACAGTCTCTCTCAACTCCAGCCACTTTAATAATGGGACTTGATGGGAATGATGTAAAATATATCACTAGCCACTTTAAACAATGCTACCTAATATAATGTTTACATACCCTACATTATTCATCTCATATGTATACGTATATACTGTACTCTATATCATCTACTGCATCTTTATGTAATACATGTATCACTAGCCACTTTAACTATGCCACTTTGTTTACATACTCATCTCATATGTATATACTGTACTCAATACCATCTACTGTATCTTGCCTATGCTGCTCTGTACCATCACTCATTCATATATCTTTATGTACATATTCTTTATCCCCTTACACTTGTGTCTATAAGGGAGTAGTTTTGGAATTGTTAGCTAGATTACTTGTTGGTTATTACTGCATTCTCGGAACTAGAAGCACAAGCATTTCGCTACACTCGCATTAACATCTGCTAACCATGTGTATGTGACAAATAAAATTTGATTTGATTGATCAAATCAAAAAATTCAATCTACACACAATCAAAGATCTACACACAATACCCCATAATGACAAAGCAAAACAGTTTTTTTTATTTTTGCACGTATAAACAAAATATAAAAAAATATCACATTTACATAAGTATTCAGACCCTTTACTCAGTACTTTGTTGAAGCACCTTTGGCAGTGATTACAGCCTTGAGTCTTCTTGGGTACGATGCTACAAGCTTGGCACATCTGTATTTGAGGAGTTTCTCCCATTCTTCTCTGCAGATCCTCTCAAGCTCTGTCAGGTTGGATGGGGAGCATTGCTACACAGCTATTTTCAGGTCCCTCCAGAGATGTTCAATTGGATTCAAGTCCGGACTCTGGCTGGGCCACTCAAGGACATTCAGAGACTTGTCCCAAAGCCACTCCTGCATTGTCTTGGCTGTGTGCTTAGGGTTGTGAACCTTCACCCCAGTCTGAAGTCCTGAGCGCTCTGGAGCAGGTTTTCATCAAGGATCTCTCTGTACTTTGCTCCGTTCATCTTTCCCTTGATCCTGACTAGTCTCCCAGTCCCAGCTGCTTAAAAACATTCCTACAGCATGATGCTGCCACCACCATGCTTCACCATATCTTGGTTTCGTCAGACCAGAGAATCTTGTTTCTCATGGTCTGAGAGTCCTTTAAGTACCTTTTGGCAAACTCCAAGTGGGCTGTCATGTGCCTTTTACTGAGGAGTCGCTTCCATCTGGCCTAATTGGTGAAGTGCTGCAAAGATGGTTGTCCTTCTGGAAGATTCTCCCATCTCCACAGAGGAACTCTGGAGCTCTGTCCGAGTGATCATCGGGTTCTTGGTCCTTCCTTGACCAAGGCCTTTCTCCCTCAATTGCTCAGGTTGGCTGGGTGGCCAGCTCTAGGAAGATTCTTGGTGGTAACACAATTCTTCCATTTAAGAATGATGGAGGCCACTGTTTTCTTGGGGACATTCAATGCTGCAGAAATGTTTGGGTACCCATCCTTAGATCTGTGCCTCGACACAATCCTGCCTCGGAGCTCTACGAACAATTCCTTCGACATGGCTTGGTTTTTGTTCTGACATGCACTGTCAACTGGCGTGTGCCTTTCCAAATCATGTCCAATCAAGTTGTAGAAACATTACAAGGATTATCAATGGAAACAGGATGCACCTGATCTCAATTTCAAGTGTCATAGGAAAGGGTCTGAATGTAAATAAGGTATTTAAAAAAATATATATATATACATTTTCAAAAATGTTGAAAAACCTGTTTTCACTTTGCCATTATGGGATATTGTATGTAGATTGATGACAATTATTTATTGAATAATTTTAGAATAAGGCGGTAACATAACAATGTTGAAAAAGTCAAGGGTTCTTAATACTTCCCGAATGCACTGTAGTTCCTTCAAAATATGTTTCCAATATAATGTTTTGTATTTACTCACTCAATTTCCTGTTTGTTTCGTGACCAAAGTGTAGGGTGAATGACCCTAGACACTGATCTTGGCTCAGATTTCCCCATTAATGATTAAGGTTAGGAATGGGGGAGGGGAAGTTGTTCCTAGATCTGTACCTAGGGGAAACTTCTCCCAGGAGCCATGACCAACCAAATGTATGTAATGTACAGACAGATTTGTAAAGACCTGAACAATCAGGTTTGAATCACAGTCTTTCTTACAAATGTCCCACCATCGTCTCCTGCTATGGTGTTCTAGTGGTTGGACCAATGCTATTATGAAAGCTTGGGACTATAAGGTTTTAAAAGATGATTCTGACATAATTGCCTTTATATTTTCAAACCCTCATTGGTTTGAATGTTGTCAGCAATTTTTTAAATCTTGTATACCTTTTGAACAACATGCATTGGGGGTATTTAGAGAGTACTATATAGGTAAAGAAAAGGTAACAGGATAAGGCTATGTCAATAACTACTAGACAAAATGCCGATAGAACCTTAGAGTCCCAGGCTCTCTCTTACTCACATCACATTATGCCCATACATTTGCGTAAGGGTTAATTGAGAGAGTGGTGGATGCACATTCCAGAGTTCTTCATCTGTGTATCACGAATCAAGGTAAGACCCAAGTACAGACTGTGTAAAGCAACAATGTTTATTGTAACCACAGGGGCAGACAAAGACAGGTCCAAGCAGGCAGGGGTCGATAATCCAGAGCAGAGGTCAAGGTACAGGACGGCAGGCAGGCTCAGGGTCAGGTCAGGCAGAGGTCGGTAATGCAGAGGTGGAGCAAAGTTACAGGACAGCAGGCAGGGTCAGGGAGTGGTCAGGTGGGCAGGTACAGAGTCAGGGAGTGGTCAGGTGGGCAGGTACAGGGTCAGGGAGTGGTCAGGTGGGCAGGTACAGGGTCAGGGAGTGGTCAGGTGGGCAGGTACAGGGTCAGGGAGTGGTCAGGTGGGCAGGTACAGGGTCAGGGAGTGGTCAGGTGGGCAGGTACAGGGTCAGGGAGTGGTCAGGTGGGCAGGTACAGGGTCAGGGAGTGGTCAGGTGGGCAGGTACAGGGTCAGGGAGTGGTCAGGTGGGCAGGGGTGGTCAGGTGGGCAGGTACAGGGTCAGGGAGTGGTCAGGTGGGCAGGTACAGGGTCAGGGAGTGGTCAGGTGGGCAGGTACAGGGTCAGGGAGTGGTCAGGTGGGCAGGTACAGGGTCAGGGAGTGGTCAGGCGGGCAGGTACAGGGTCAGGGAGTGGTCAGGCGGGCAGGTACAGGGTCAGGACAGGCAAAGATCAAAAACCAGGAGGACGAGAAAAAGAGAGACTAGGGAAAACCAGGAGCTGAGACAAACCGCTGGTAGGCTTGAACAAACAAGATGAACTGGCACTAGACACACAGATATAAATACAGGGGATCATAGGGAAAGCTATGATGTTAAACCTTACTTTCACCTATCCCATCATATTAGATGAGTGATTTTATTTTATGTTTTAAATACGAGTGGGGCAGGCCAACTCTTCACATGTTTTTCTGTTTATTGGATAGGACAGAGGTATAAGGGAAAGATAGAGGAGAGAGTGTGGACCGGATCCGAACATATGCTGCAGAAGAATAACATATTATGTGATCCGGAGGCAGTGGCTTAGACTGCTAGACCACCCTAGTCGACTGCAGGAAGCATTTGAACAGTTTTAATACAGCTTTGCTCTCTCTCTCTCTCTCTCTCTCTCTCTCTCTCTCTCTCTCTCTCTCTCTCTCTCTCTCTCTCTCTCTCTCTCTCTCTCTCTCTCTCTCTCTCTCTCTCTCTCTCTCTCTCTCTCTCTCTCTCTCTCTCTCTCCATCTCACACACACATCCAGCTTCACAGTGGGACCGTCATTGTTCCTCCTGTTTTATCACAGAGAGATCACACCAGAGGAGCGGCATTGGGATGCTGTGAGTGGCTGAGGCTCCTGGCAGATGCTATAATTGCACTGTCATACAGCTGATGGGATGTGTGGACCTGTAAATCAATGAGAATCACGGCAAACCCTGTCGACACTGGCAGGCCAATCTTAGCTAATGCCACACCTCCCACAAGAGTTAGGTCATCTCCCACCGGTGTCTCTAGATCTTGTTCTCTCTTGTTCTCTCTTGTTTTCTCTCGTTCTCTCTCTTGTTCTCTATTGTTCTCTCTCGTTCTCTCTTGTTTTCACTCGTTCTCTGTCTCATTCTCTCTCTTGTTCTCTCTCTTGTTCTCTCTCTCATTCTCTCTCTTGTTCTCTGTCTCATTCTCTGTCTCATTCTCTCTCTTGTTCTCTGTCTCATTCTCTGTCTCATTCTCTCTCTTGTTCTCTGTCTCATTCTCTCTCTTGTTCTCTCTCTTGTTCTCTGTCTCATTCTCTCTCTTGTTCTCTCTCTTGTTCTCTCTCTCATTCTCTCTCTTGTTCTCTGTCTCATTCTCTGTCTCATTCTCTCTCTTGTTCTCTGTCTCATTCTCTGTCTCATTCTCTCTCTTGTTCTCTGTCTCATTCTCTGTCTCATTCTCTCTCTTGTTCTCTGTCTCATTCTCTGTCTCATTCTCTCTCTTGTTCTCTGTCTCATTCTCTGTCTCATTCTCTCTCTTTTCTCTCTTGTTCTCTCTCTTGTTCTCTCTCTTGTTTCTCTCTCATTTCTCTCTCTTGTTCTCTCTCATTCTCTGTCTCATTCTCTCTCTCATTCTCTCTCTTGTTCTCTCTCTCATTCTCTCTCTTGTTCTCTCTCTCATTCTCTCTCTCATTCTCTCTCTCATTCTCTCTCTCATTCTCTCTCTTGTTCTCTGTCTCATTCTCTCTCTCATTTCTCTCTCATTCTCTCTCTCATTCTCTCTCTTGTTCTCTGTCTCTTGTTCTCTTCTCTCTCTTGTTCTCTGTCTCATTCTCTCTCTTGTTCTCTCTCTTGTTTCTCTCTCTCATTCTCTCTCTTGTTCTCTGTCTTGTTCTCTGTCTCATTCTCTCTCTTGTTCTCTCTCTCATTCTCTCTCTTGTTCTCTCTCTCATTCTCTCTCTCATTCTCTCTCTTGTTCTCTCTCTCTCTCTTGTTCTCTGTCTCATTCTCTCTCTTGTTCTCTCTCTCATTCTCTCTCTCATTCTCTCTCTTGTTCTCTGTCTCATTCTCTCTCTTGTTCTCTGTCTCATTCTCTCTCTTGTTCTCTCTCTTGTTCTCTCTCTCTTGTTCTCTGTCTTGTTCTCTGTCTCATTCTCTCTCTTGTTCTCTTCTCATTCTCTCTTGTTCTCTCTCTTCTTCTCTCATTCTCTCTTGTTCTCTCTCTCATTCTCTCTCTCATTCTCTCTCTCATTCTTGTTCTCTCTTGTTCTCTCTCTGTTCTCTCTCTCTCATTCTCTCTCTCATTTCTCTCTTGTTCTCTCTCTTGTTCTCTCTCTCAGCTTCTCTCTCTTGTTCTCTGTTTTATCAGAGAGATCACACCAGAGGAGCGGCATTCTCTTCTCTCTCTATAATTGCACTTCTCTCTCTCATTCTCTCTCTCATTCTCTCTCCCTTGTTAGGTCTCTCATGTCTCTCTCTTGTTTCTCTTGTTCTCTCTTTTGTCTCTCTCTGTTCTTGTTCTCATTTCTCTCTCTCGTTCTCTCTCTCTGTTCTCTGTCTCATTCTCTCTCTTGTTCTCTCTCTTGTTCTCTCTCTCATTCTCTCTCTTGTTCTCTGTCTCATTCTCTGTCTCATTCTCTCTCTTGTTCTCTGTCTCATTCTCTGTCTCATTCTCTCTCTTGTTCTCTGTCTCATTCTTGTTCTCTCTTCATTCTCTCTCTTGTTCTCTGTCTCATTCTCTCTCTTGTTCTCTCTCTTGTTCTCTCTCTCTTTCTCTCTCTTGTTCTCTGTCTCATTCTCTGTCTCATTCTCTCTCTTGTTCTCTGTCTCATTCTCTGTCTCATTCTCTCTCTTGTTCTCTGTCTCATTCTCTGTCTCATTCTCTCTCTTGTTCTCTCTCTTGTTCTCTCTCTCATTCTCTGTCTCATTCTCTCTCTCATTCTCTCTCTTGTTCTCTCTCTCATTCTCTCTCTTGTTCTCTCTCTCATTCTCTCTCTCATTCTCTCTCTCATTCTCTCTCTCATTCTCTCTCTTGTTCTCTGTCTCATTCTCTCTCTCATTCTCTCTCTCATTCTCTCTCTCGTTCTCTCTCTTGTTCTCTGTCTCATTCTCTCTCTTGTTCTCTGTCTCATTCTCTCTCTTGTTCTCTCTCTCATTCTCTCTCTCATTCTCTCTCTTGTTCTCTGTCTTGTTCTCTGTCTCATTCTCTCTCTTGTTCTCTCTCTCATTCTCTCTCTTGTTCTCTCTCTCATTCTCTCTCTCATTCTCTCTCTTGTTCTCTCTCTCATTCTCTCTCTCATTCTCTCTCTTGTTCTCTCTCTTGTTCTCTCTCTCATTCTCTCTCTTGTTCTCTCTCTCATTCTCTCTCTCATTCTCTCTCTTGTTCTCTGTCTTGTTCTCTCTCTCATTCTCTCTCTTGTTCTCTCTCTCATTCTCTCTCTTGTTCTCTGTCTTGTTCTCTCTCTCATTCTCTCTCTTGTTCTCTCTCTCATTCTCTCTCTTGTTCTCTCTCTCATTCTCTCTCTCATTCTCTCTCTCATTCTCTCTCTTGTTCTCTCTCTCATTCTCTCTCTCATTCTCTCTCTCATTCTCTCTCTTGTTCTCTGTCTCATTCTCTGTCTCATTCTCTCTCTTGTTCTCTGTCTCATTCTCTGTCTCATTCTCTCTCTTGTTCTCTGTCTCATTCTCTGTCTCATTCTCTCTCTTGTTCTCTGTCTCATTCTCTCTCTTGTTCTCTCTCTTGTTCTCTGTCTCATTCTCTCTCTTGTTCTCTCTCTTGTTCTCTCTCTCATTCTCTCTCTTGTTCTCTCTCTTGTTCTCTCTCTTGTTCATCTCTTGTTCTCTCTTGTTCTCTCTCTCATTCTCTCTCTCATTCTCTCTCTCATTCTCTCTCTCATTCTCTCTCTTGTTCTCTGTCTCATTCTCTCTCTCATTCTCTCTCTCATTCTCTCTCTCATTCTCTCTCTCATTCTCTCTCTCATTCTCTCTCTTGTTCTCTGTCTTGTTCTCTCTCTCATTCTCTCTCTTGTTCTCTCTCTCATTCTCTCTCTTGTTCTCTCTCTCATTCTCTCTCTCATTCTCTCTCTTGTTCTCTCTCTTGTTCTCTGTCTCATTCTCTCTCTTGTTCTCTGTCTCATTCTCTCTCTTGTTCTCTCTCTTGTTCTCTGTCTCATTCTCTCTCTTGTTCTCTGTCTCATTCTCTCTCTTGTTCTCTGTCTCATTCTCTCTCTTGTTCTCTGTCTCATTCTCTCTCTTGTTCTCTCTCTCATTCTCTCTCTTGTTCTCTCTCTCATTCTCTCTCTCATTCTCTCTCTTGTTCTCTGTCTTGTTCTCTCTCTCATTCTCTCTCTTGTTCTCTCTCTCATTCTCTCTCTTGTTCTCTCTCTCATTCTCTCTCTCATTCTCTCTCTTGTTCTCTCTCTTGTTCTCTGTCTCATTCTCTCTCTTGTTCTCTGTCTCATTCTCTCTCTTGTTCTCTGTCTCATTCTCTCTCTTGTTCTCTCTCTCATTCTCTCTCTTGTTCTCTCTCTCATTCTCTCTCTCATTCTCTCTCTTGTTCTCTGTCTTGTTCTCTCTCTCATTCTCTCTCTTGTTCTCTCTCTCTCTCAGTTCTCTCTCTTGTTCTCTGTCTTGTTTCTCTCTCATTCTCTCTCTTGTTCTCTCTCTCATTCTCTCTCTTGTTCTCTCTCTCATTCTCTCTCTCATTCTCATTCTCTCTCATTCTCTCTCTTGTTCTCTGTCTCATTCTCTCTCTCTTGTTCTCTCTCTCTCATTCTCTCTCTTGTTCTCTCTCTCATTCTCTCTCTTGTTCTCTCTCTCATTCTCTCTCTTGTTCTCTCTCTCATTCTCTCTCTTGTTCTCTCTCTCATTCTCTCTCTCATTCTCTCTCTTGTTCTCTCTCTTGTTCTCTGTCTCATTCTCTGTCTTGTTCTCTGTCTCATTCTCTCTCTTGTTCTCTGTCTCATTCTCTCTCTTGTTCTCTCTCTTGTTCTCTCTCTCATTCTCTCTCTTGTTCTCTGTCTTGTTCTCTGTCTTGTTCTCTGTCTTGTTCTCTGTCTTGTTCTCTGTCTTGTTCTCTGTCTTGTTCATGCTCGTTCTCTCTCTTGTTCTCTCTCTCTCTCTTGTTCTCTCTCATTCTCTCTCTCATTCTATGTCTTGTTCTCGCTTGTTCTCTCTCTTGTTCTCTCTCTCGTTCTCTCTCTCATTCTCTCTCTTGTTCTCTGTCTTGTTCTCGCTCATTCTCTCTCTTGTTCTCTCTAGGTCTCTATGGTTCTCTACTGCTCTCTTTCTCGGTCTCTGGTCTCATTATCATACGTGTTGTCTGTCTGTCTGTCTGTCTGTCTGTCTGTCTGTCTGTCTGTCTGTCTGTCTGTCTGTCTGTCTGTCTGTCTGTCTGTCTGTCTGTCTGTCTGTCTGTCTGTCTGTCTGTCTGTCTGTCTGTCTGTCTGTCTGTCTGTCTGTCTGTCTGTCTGTCTGTCTGTCTGTCTGTCTGTCTGTCTGTCTGTCTATGTGTGTATACATTTAACATAGAGAGGGAGAGAGAGATAAAGAGATAAAGAAAGAGATTGATATAGTGAGTGTTAGAGAGCTTGTGTCTCTCTCTGTGTATGTGTGTATATAACAGAGAGAGAGGGAGAGAGATAAAGAACGAGAGTGATAGAGTGAACGATATAGAGTTTGTATGTCTCTGTGTATGAATGTGTGTGTTCAGCACAAGCGGTATTGTAATGAAAATAATTGAAAAATGAATCTCTATCCAGTCTGATGTTGTGGAGAGATGACATCATTTAGAGTCAATTATATTACAAAACCTTCCATTATGGTGGCATTGTTGACTCAGTTTGTCAACATAAACTACAGGGTCCATATTCATGTTTCCTTCTCTGAGATCCTTTGTGAATACGGGCCCTGGGGTACAGTTAAATGGCAAGGTATTGAGGTGTGCCTTAGAGGACTCCTGGGATCAATTAGCTAATTCAGGGATGGGCAACTTTGATGGGGCTGCGGGCCACAAATCTACAGACACCATGAGGGTCATCAGTTGCTTGTGAATCTGCGTACCCATGTGTTAGCTGATATGGGCGAATTGAGTGACAATCAGTGACTGACATAACAACAGAAAAACTGCTGATTCTCAACCAAATGTTGAAATTCCTTGTGCATTCTACTATTCTAGGTTGTAACAGTAAGTTGAGACCCAGAATTGTATTTTATTTGATTATTATAATCGTTTTCTTTTATTGATCCGAGGGGCTTCCAAAGGGGGCTGCATCCCTGTGCTAATTGGTCAGAAGTTACATTTGACTATGTTTGCTTATTTTGAATATGACACACGGTATGTTTGTTTTTGGGCCTTAGCCTACTTGTACACACAGTTCATGATTAATATGGTTTATTTGACAGCTAGATATGTTTGCATTAAGTTATTTTGGTACTAACAAGGATGTGACTTATTTTTCCCTCAGCAGTGCTGACTGACTTTACTGTATGTGGCTCTATTCATTAACTGTTAGCGTTGTGTGTGTGTGTTTGTTTTTCTTTGGACCGATCTCGGTACTCAATATAAAAAGACATGTAGACCCATAGTCAATGTAAAACCCAGATGCAATGGTAAACCGGAATCAAGCTCGCTTGGTTTGATTATTAACATCACTGATCGCTCTGACCACAAGTTAGCACTATTGTACTAGCTAGCCTATAATGTTCTCTAATATCATCAGTTTGCCAATGGTATTTTTCCAATCCATCAACATAGGCTACCAGTTCATTTTGAATGATTTAGCCTGAAGAGCATTAATGTAGGCTACTTCCCCAAAATATAATATATCTTCTCTACTCTGTTTATTAAAAAACAAAGAGCATCCGAAAGTGGTCTCAGATGCAAGGTCATTTTTGAACTATAGGCCTAGTCCTTTTCCTGAGGGTTGATGTAATAGAATCTCTCCAGGTATACTGTACATGAAATATAAATCATACTGTACCAGTAACATGGAGACAGTGTAATGCCCGGGGTGTAGTGGAGGAAGAAGTCAGACGCAGGAAACAGAGAGTTCAGAGTGGCGCTATACTTTATTCATCACACAGGGGAAAACGACTTCACTCAAACAAATGCCCCAAAACACAGGGGAACTAAACAGTCCCGAATAACTCACGTACACGAACAACCGTGACTTACAGGCGTGTGCATGAGTACACATAAAACAATCCCACACACCCAGCAGGCGGGCCGGCTGGATAATAAAGCCCAGCTAATTAACCTAACTGAACACAGGTGTAACTAATAAACAGACAAGGAGGGGGAGGAAAAGATCAGTGGCAGCTAGTAGGCCGGTGACGCCGAGCGCCGAGCGCCACCCGCACAGGAAGGGGAGCCACCTTCGGTAGGAATCGTGACAGACAGACACCTGCTGGGTTGTTTTTCTAATACTGGAAGTCATGTTAGACTTGTATATCTGAGACCTGCATGATAAAACAAGGTTAATTGAACTTGAGTCATTAAAAAATAAAAGATAAAAATAAAAGCAACATTAAAGGTTGATAGCCATTAGATAGTGTCAGGACCCGGTTACGAACCCAGGTCTCCGGAGTGAGAAACAGTCACTTAACCAACTGAGCCAC
The DNA here is from genome assembly GCF_021184085.1 of Oncorhynchus gorbuscha. Lineage (NCBI taxonomy): Eukaryota > Metazoa > Chordata > Actinopteri > Salmoniformes > Salmonidae > Oncorhynchus > Oncorhynchus gorbuscha. The sequence continues at coordinate 278,755 of NW_025745422.1, forward strand.
GAATAGTCGGCAGAACCCAGATGATGAGGCAGACACAGCAGTACTTGAGACGGTGTATTTAATGAATTAAAAAGTGAAGTTCAAGAAAACATGTAACTCCACAACCTCAAAAGGAATTCCACAAGAACTAAGGTAATCCTCCAAGACAAAAAGGTAAATCCACAAGGTGGAAGGTAAAGCACAAAAAGCCTCAAAAGATACTCAAAAAAAACAAACAAACAAACAAGAACAAAAAACAGAATTCCACAAGAGAGTCCACCGGGATCAACAAGAGTTCACAGAGTACTAGGGCTGGGTGCTAACATACAAACACAGAGCAAAGAACAGAGGAAAACAAAGGGTTTAAATACAATCAGGGGAAACAAGGCACAGGTGCAAATAATAATGGGGATCAAGGGAAAACAAAAGGTCAAAAGGCACAATGGGGGCATCTAGTGACCAAAAACCGGAACAACCCTGGCCAAATCCTGACAGATAGGTCATTAGAGAGCTATAGGGCCTACTGTCATATTCATTCCCTTAGATAGCGGAAGGATGTTTTTTATTTCAGAAGGTTTTTATAAAGCTTGAACTGTCACATGACAAAAACTCTGGACAAAATACAGTAGCCCAAAACGTAGGTTTGGCCTGGTCAAAATGGGAGGCTAATAACTGTAGGTTTGGCCTGGTCAAAATGGCAGGCTAATAACTGTAGGTTTGGCCTGGTCAAAATGGCAGGCTAATAACTGTAGGTTTGGCCTGGTCAAAATGGCAGGCTAATAACTGTAGGTTTGGCCTGGTCAAAATGGCAGGTTAATAACTGTAGGTTTGGCCTGGTCAAAATGGCAGGCTAATAACTGTAGGTTTGGCCTGGTCAAAATGGCAGGTTAATAACTGTAGGTTTGGCCTGGTCAAAATGGCAGGTTAATAACTGTAGGTTTGGCCTGGTCAAAATGGCAGGCTAATAACTGTAGGTTTGGCCTGGTCAAAATGGCAGGCTAATAACTGTAGGTTTGGCCTGGTCAAAATGGCAGGCTAATAACTGTAGGTTTGGCCTGGTCAAAATGGCAGGTTAATAACTGTAGGCTTAAAGAGCCCCTAGACACCTGTCATAATAGAATTAAGAATTCATTCTCTGTCACAATGTAACATTTTTTGTGTGCTTTCAAAAACATTTGTCATAAATGGTTTAGAATGTGCAGGCTTAGAACGTGTTCTGAAATCCATGACAACATTTACCCAAACATCCCAAAAATAGGCTCCAACATTCTGCTAAAATATTTATCAGCTGTAAAGTCATCTATGAAAAGTGACTTGGATAAAATTCCTTTAAAATGGCCAAATATATTGTAGGATTAAGTAAGGTAAGTTAGCTTTCTTTTTTTCTGTTATACTTATTTGATCACATGAATTTATCTCTTAGGCTCTTTGCATTTATTTTAGGGTCTATGATTACCACATTTAGTCTGATTTCATTTGCTGAATTTGTAGCCATATAACTTAAAATCTTAATTTTGTTACTAGTATTTAAAAATACCAACCAAACTACTTGCATAGCTATATCAATTTAGGCTACGTTTTAAAATAGTGAACGCTTTACCTATGGATTCTCAATGCAGCCTTACCTCTGAGTGATGATGAAGCCAAAGTACAGTATGTTTCTGTTCTTGTCCAGGTGATCCACTGGTCTGATGAGAACACCCCCAATAAACAACTCATCAAGCATCTACAGCTCTGCTGCTACCAGCAGGTATTTCTTAGGAAATCTCATCAAATCAACATCTTGATGATTCATTGATAACTTGAATTAGATGTGTTAGTGCTGGGCTGGAACAAACACCTTTATACTCTGTAACTCTAAGACTGTCAGTCAGTCAACAGGGAAAGGAAGGCACATGTAGTATTGATATATTTCACAAATCAAATCAAATCAAAGTTTGTTGGTCGCTTAATCAGATTTGCAGATTATATTGCAGGTGCAGTGAAATGCTTGTGTTTCTAACTCCAACAGTGCAGTAATACCTAGCAATACATAACAATACACACATAATACAAAAAGAACAAAGAAAGAAATTAAGAAATATCAGAACAAGCGATGTCAGAGACCGGAATAAAACTATTTATAAACTGGGTGGGTCAGACCGTATACCACAGGTATGACAAAACATTTATTTTTACTGCATTAATTACGTTGGTAAGCAGTTTATAATGGCAATAAAGCACCTCTCGGGTCGTGCTTAAGAACAGCCCTTAGCCATGGTATATTGGACATATACTACACCTCCTCTGGCCTTATTGCTTAAATATACCACAGGAGGTTGATGGCATGTTAATTGGTTTCTATGTGTTTGATGCCATTCCATTCTGTTCCAGCCATTATTATGAGCCGTCCTCCCCTCAGCAGCCTCCACTGATATTTACGCATAATGTATATAAATAAAATACATATGATGGTGTATAAAGACAGTATGGACAGTATATGAATAGAAAAGATGTGTACAGCAGTAGTTACAGTATATAGGATGAGCAATGACTAGAATACAGTATATACATATGAAGTGAGTAAAGCCACTCAAACACTCTTTCTCAAAGGAAATGTCAGTGACTTTACATTGGAATTGTCAATGAATTCGGCTGCAGTATGTCGGTTATGGATTTGACATTGAGTTTGATATATTTCAGGAAAGAAGACCTCTAGTGTTTGTCATGAGTCCTTGGGTGTCTGCTGGCATCCTGTCCCACGGGTTGAGAGGGAACTTAGAGAGATGTCTATCCATCCCTACAACCGTGATGACCAGTGTTCTTGATGAGAGGTGAGAGAAGTGTCATGGCTGTGTGCATATCTCCATGGTTTCTCCTCAGTAACAACAGCGTGCAGCAACATTTATCGGCAAAAAACAGAAAGTCTGTTACCTGAAAATATCAGTGTACAAGTATGGTCAGAGATGTGTTAGAGAATGATTGTCATTGTGTTTTGTGAAGGTTTCTGATGGATGTCACTGAGCCTGGATATCACTCCTTAGTTGAGAGGGTAAGCAGAAAGAGACCGTATAGAAAGTTAGGCAGGCATCTTACAGTACATTTAGTCACTTCTATCAATGTTTTATTGGATTTACTGAGCGGAATCACCTGACTGTTAGTCCCTCTGGATAAAGCGAAGAGATTGTTGTTATTGCATTGAAAACTGATTGGGTAGAATTATATTGTCTCATAACTATTGTTGTCCTCTTGTCCTCAGGCTTGTGGATCTAGCACATGTTTGACCACGCTCAGGACGCTGCGCCCATCACCCATCCACCTGCCTAACCTGTAAGTGCTACTTGCTGTCAGTGAAAGGCCCAGCTGTGTGTTTGGAACATAGATGCCATCACTTCCTTTTCAATTCAGTCAATACAAGAAGTCAACAGAAATTCCAGTTCCAATATTCCTCAATGTTCCTTTATGAGAAAAAAATTGATTTGGAATTTCTGTTTACTTCTTGTATTGACCTACTTGAAATGGAATTGACCCCAAATGTGGTTTGAAGATAACATTGTGATTAAGATAGTGCTCTATTCCTTATATTTTATTGTTCATGTGGTCCCCCTCTTGTGATGAGATGGTGTTATCTGGCCCATCCTGACCACCTTTGAACATTCACCCATGTATGTCTCGCAGGTTGACACTGAGAGCAACGGGTGATAGGCTGCAGGCTGTGTCCCGTGGTCTGGGGGTCACAGAGGGACGTGAGGTAACCATGACCCAACTTCAAGTCCCTCTCCATTGTCCTGCCACTGCCAGCCAGAGGGCAGCAGTTCTCCACTGCCTCAGTAACCTGGTGCGAGTGTTCCGCCGCCCTCATGGCCTGTGGAGTGGACAGGGAGTGGGTGAATGGGTGATATCCACTACTACGGGGTCAGAGATCACTGTGCGAGCTGCAGGCATGTTGCCGAGCTGCCTTCGCTTTGATGGTAGGATCAAAGTCCAGGTCTCCATCTCAGGCCAACTCCTCTCCTTGACCTCTGGTGGCTCCAACAAGCCGGCCAACGCCACTGTACCATCAGCGAGTGATCAGACCAAGAGTTATTTTCCTTGCAAAACCTCTGTGATAAGTGGACAACCCAGTCGAGCTCAGAAGCTCTGGAAGAAGAGCCCCAAGCACAAACATTGTCACATCGCCAACAAGCTGTGCATGGTCCCAGAGATGCTCCTCATGTACACCCTGGGCAGATTTGTGTATGCCATCTACCCCTTGAAGGACTTCTCTCCATGGATAGAGGAGGTTATTGAAAAACGTGTGGAGCTGACATGGCAACTGTTCTTCCTGGTCCAAGAGGCCTTGGCAAAAGCTACGAAGACAAGAGCCCTACAAAGAGTACTGAGAAGGCTTTCAGAGCCTAACCAAAACCATGGTCCACTAGAGCTCCGGCTGGGAGACCTGCTCTACAGCAACTTTGAGAAGGACTTCCCTTCACAGCGCCCTCTGGTGCCAGAGGCCTTCCTGGGGGACCACCAGCTCTGCTTGGAAGTGTCTGTCATGGTGAGCAGGTTGCTCCTACAGCACTGGACCCCCAGGATAACATTCTCCCCTGACTGTGAGGTGCAGGACATTAGTCTCAGACTGAAGTGTCGCAGTGGGAGCCTCACTCGCCACTGGTCCTCGATGGACAATCTCAACGAGGTAAGGTTTCAGCATCAAAACCACATCTACACTGAAATAAATGCCTGTAGGAAACATGTTTTTACATCATTAGTGAACATTACTGTATGGAATCATTCCATCTGACTTGTGACTTCTGTGTGTTTTTAGTTTGCTGATGAAGGTGATGAGGAGCAGTGCTCTGTGGGTAAGTTTTCCAGACTGTACACACCCTAGGGTTGAAAATGGAAGCCCTAAAAGGAAACTTTAGGAAACTAAAGGGCTAATTGCTTGTATTGTTTTTCTTTCAGAAGCTGACAGAAAGCTGGAGAAAAAAGGACTGAAGGTTTTCTTTCAGAAGCTGACAGAAAGCTGGAGAAAAAACTTCTCTCCATGGATAGAGAGGAGGTTATGGAGCGTGTGGAGCTGACATGGAGCTGTTCTTCCTTATGAAAGCTGACAAAGGACTGACTGAAGGTTTTCTTTCAGAAGCTGACAGAAAGCTGGAGAAAAAAGGACTGAAGGTTTTCTTTCAGAAGCTGACAGAAAGCTGGAGAAAAAAGGACTGAAGGTTTTCTTTCAGAAGCTGACAGAAAGCTGGAGAAAAAAGGACTGAAGGTTTTCTTTCAGAAGCTGACAGAAAGCTGGAGAAAAAAGGACTGAAGGTTTTCTTTCAGAAGCTGACAGAAAGCTGGAGAAAAAAGGACTGAAGGTTTTCTTTTGACAGAAAGCTGACAGAAAGCTGACAGAAAGCTGGAAAAAAGGACTGAAGGTTTTCTTTCAGAAGCTGACAGAAAGCTGGAGAAAAAAGGACTGAAGGTTTTCTTTCAGAAGCTGACAGAAAGCTGGAGAAAAAAGGACTGAAGGTTTTCTTTCGGACTGAAGGTTTTCTTTCGTAGAGTTTGGAATTCATTGAAGAAATCCGCTATCTGTCGCTGTCTGCGCTCTAACGAAGCACATTTTAATATATTTTAATAAAGATTTGACATTTTTTATGAAAACATAACAATAGACTTGCTTGCATAATATACTGTATATTGGAAAAATGATCTGGAGTAATAACTCCTGCTCTGGCAGTGACGACCTGTGAAGGAAGCTGTGATTTCGTATTTATTAACTTGTATTTAACCATGGAAGAACACATTGAGACCTAGGTCCCATTTGCAAATGTACCCTGGGAACAACACATAAAATAAAATCATACACAATTTAAAACACAAAATTAAATAAATAGCAAATAGTATATACACAATAAACAATCAAACAAAACAAACACATTCATCAATGTAAAAATCCCTAGTCTTTCTCCTAAACGGACCTAGAGACAACAACACATCGAAATTCAATAAATAGTAAATAGTATATACACAATAAACAATCAAACAAAACAAACACATTTATCAATGTAAAAATCCCTAGTCTTTCTCCTAAACGGACCTAGAGACAACAACACATCGAAATGAAACGTTACTTGGAGATTATTCCATAAGATAGGAGCCTGGTAGGTAAAGACAGATTTACCCAACTCCGTGGAAACACGTGGAGTCTCCATCATTAACCAACTCTGTGGAAACACGTGGAGTCTCCATCATTAACCAACTCTGTGGAAACACGTGGAGTCTCCATCATTAACCAACTCTGTGGAAACACGTGAGTCTCCATCATTAGTGGAAACACTCCATCATTAACCAACTCTGTGGAAACACGTGGAGTCTCCATCATTAACCAACTCTGTGGAAACACGTGGAGTCTCCATCATTAACCAACTCTGTGGAAACACGTGGAGTCTCCATCATTAACCAACTCCGTGGAAAGACGTGGAGTCTCCATCATTAACCAACTCCGTGGAAACACGTGGAGTCTCCATCATTAATAACCAACTCTGTGGAAACACGTGGAGTCTCCATCATTAACCAACTCTGGGGAAAAACGTGGAGTCTCCATCATTAACCAACTCCGTGGAAACACGTGGAGTCTCCATCATTAACTAACTCCGTGGAAACACGTGGAGTCTCCATCATCAACCAACTCCGTGGAAACATGTGGAGTCTCCATCATTAACTAACTCTGTGGAAACACGTGGAGGCTCCATCATTAACCAACTCTGTGGAAACACGTGGAGTCTCCATCATTAACCAACTCCGTGGAAACACGTGGAGTCTCCATCATTAACCAACTCCGTGGAAACACGTGGAGTCTCCATCATTAACCAACTCTGTGGAAACACGTGGAGTCTCCATCATTAACCAACTCTGTGGAAACACGTGGAGTCTCCATCATTAACCAACTCCGTGGAAACACGTAGAGTCTCCATCATTAACCAACTCTGTGGAAACACGTGGAGTCTCCATCATTAATAACCAACTCTGTGATCCAGTGTTGTAATCCCCCTTTCTATATTTCAACCATGATGTTAAGTAAATTGGTAGTTTATAGAGTAAGGCTTTAAAAACAAAAACAGAATAATGAAGTGACTCATGTTTTTAGTGAGGTTCTACCAACTTTATGATGAAGGATGCTGTGGTGAGTGTCAAAACTGTCAGATGTTATAAAACAAGGTGCGCTATGACAAAACACTGGGAGCTGCATTCATGTATATAATATTGCCATGCTCTATAACAGGAATAAATGTAGACTGAATGATCTGTTTTCTACTATTTAATGAAAGGCAAGCCCTATTCCTAGAGAAGAAGACCAACTTAAATTCTTAATTTCTTGACTAACTCATCAACATCAGGGGCTCCCAAGTGGCACAGCAGTCTAAGGCACTACATCTCAGTGCTAGAGGTGTCACTACATGCACCCTGGTTCAAATCCAGTCTGTATTACAACAGTCCACGATTGAGTGTCCCATAGAGAGCTGCAGAATTGGCCCAGTATCGTTTGGCAGGTGTAGGCTGTCATTGTAAATACGAATTTGTTCTTAACTGACTTGCCTAGTGAAATATATATATATTTTTAAAGATAGCTTTTCGTCAATCCAGATCCCAAGATATTTATATGCGTGGACACGATCAATGGGGGCACCATCTAACGTACTTATGCACAAATCATCAGTTACACTATTACATTATTTGGAAAATAACATGTACTTGGTTTTACCAGCATTTAGTACCAACTTCAGGTCAACCAATGTTTTCTGCAAGCCAGTAAAAGCAGATTGAATGGTCAACAGAGCCGGAGCTGCCGTAGGGGAAGTAGCACACATACAACAGTGTCATCTGCGTCCAGATAAAAGTTACCGTTTTGTACAGATCGACCAATACTGTTAATATAAATAGTGAAAAGAACTGGACCAAGAATCAAACCCTTTTGGGCACCTTTTGTTTCGTCTGGAAGTCCTGATTTAATGTCATCAGTAAATACACTGTGTTCTGTCTTTTAAATCATTCTCAAACCAACTACAAGCAGGCCAATCTAAGTCAATTGTAGAGAGTTTCTGAATAAGTAATGCGTGATCCACAGTGTCAAATGCCTTGGACAGGTCAATGCAGAGGGCAGCACAGTGTTTCTTCGTATTTAAACAGTTTATGACATCATTTAAAACCATAGAAGTAGCAGAGATGGTACTATGACACAGTCTGAAACCTGACTGTTTTACATTCAGAAAATATGTAGCAGTTGAAAGGTGTCTAAGCTTTGAATCAATGATTTCAAGATCTTTGCTTGGCAAGAGAGTTTGGAAATGGGACGATAATTATTTAGATCACTCTGGTCGCCACCATTATGCAGAGGAAGAACATGGACAGGCTTCCAAACTCTAGGGATAGTACTCAATATAATTGTCAAGTTAAAAATATGTCTTCAAATGAATCAATGGAGCAGAAAGCTGTAATTAGAAGGGATCAAGCATATCAGCCCCAGTAGTTTTTTAAAACATCAATCATAAGTAGTTGTTCCAATACATCAGAAGTAGACAGCTGCTCTAGAGAGTACAAGGATTCACTGGGGTTTGTCTGGTCCTCTACCAAGTCGACTAGCAGCTGGGAGAGGGACGAGCAGTTTCCTGACTTACCCAGGTCTATTAAACCAAGATTTCTTTCAAACAAAAAAACGACAGACATAAAATGATGATTAATTAAACGCATAACCTATATCACTATAACTTGCTTGGATAGGGAAGGAGAGGAATTCCCACACTGCAGCACCTTTACTGTTTTCCAATATGTAGATGCATCACCAGCAGAATCAGCAATAGAACTTAGGAAGTAACTTGATTTAGCCTTTTCTACTAAGGACGTGCATTTATTTCTCAGTTGCCTGAAAAGCTGCCATTCCACAACAGCATCAGTTAGTCTAGCTTTGGCCCAGGCATGGTTTTGAGATAGGTGTCAGCCAGTCCAGGATAACGTCACCTAAGACCACTAGTTCAGATGATAGAAAAGGTTTTAAATGCTCAGCTATGATACTAGTCACATCAACTAATGCAGTAGGAGGCCTATGTCACATGCACCTTTTGGCTCATGGCCACATCGAGAACCAGGGTTTCACATTTTTAGGGTATAGTGATATTAAGAGCACGTTATTTCACATACAACAGCCACCCTCCACCTTTTCTCTGCCTATCACATCTAAAAATGTTGTAATTAGCAATGTCAATGTCCTTATCCATAATCAAATAATTTAACCAAGTCTCTGATAAAACAAGAATGTCTGTGTTTGTGTCATGCATCCAGATATCGATAAAGTCCACCTTTGACATCATACTTCACACATTTAAATGTAACAAACCCAGCCCTTGGCGAGACTTAAAAACAGCAGGGGTGTCCATATTTAACCAAACTTCATCATTAAGTAAGTCAGGAGATTTCATAGGAATAGAACTCAGGATATCAAAGCCCCAATGGGCCTGCGACTGCATCTATTTGGTGGCTGTTTATATCCTATTGATATTAAGACAGGGATCATGTACATTTCCTTGACTTAACATCAGAAACAGTTTGATGTGTGATGATGGTTGGGATAACCTGGATAGAGTGAGGGTTATATCCCAGTCAGTCTCTCAGAGGATCCTTAAAACAGCCTTGCAATGTATAAGCCCTGAGATAGTAGGGGTGAATTTGTCATCTTTGTAGAATTTTGAACGTGATGCTTGGTTTTCCTTATTTAGCCTGGGTCATGTTCATTAGGGGACTTGAAGGAAATAGTTTTAAAAATGTTTTGTAACTGAAAATGTAAATGTACATTTCTTACCCAGGTCGTCCCGGCCTGTTTCAGTCTATTTTCCTCTGATTGGTGGCTGAAGAACACGACACTCTGGTTTCCACTCTCATTTGAAGTGAATTCCTACAGGCTAAGTGTTCATTTTCTTTTTTCATATCCTTTGACAACAGCAAATCTAATATTCACACCTGTCTGTCTGGCTGTCCTATTAGCGACATGAGCGTAATGTTTGAAAAGACCTTTACAAATAAAGTCATCATTTTGGCTAAAGCAGACAGAATTACCAACCAATGGCTTTCTCTCTTTTGACTGCCTCCCCACAGTTGTTGTGTTAGTTTATTCTGGCCAACGGTTTCCATGGAGACCACTAGGCACCCTCTTGGAGCGCCTTTCAAGCAAGCAGATTTGATCCCCACCTCGGTCTGAGGGAGACTCTCAAAAGCCTCTCTGTTAGTCCGGGTCTGTTTCTGCCCATGCCCAGTTAACTAAACAACTAACAAACAAGGAGAGAGAAAAATATCAGGGCCTTATGATGCTGATGTTGGATCAGTTTTGCCTTTAGATCATTATGAATAAGACAAGGGGATCTGATTCTAGATCAGCATTGAATGCAGACCCTGACTTGCAATAATGACTGTGTATGCCATGCCCTTTTTTAATCATGTGTTTACTAGTTTGGTTAATACAGCCAAGAGCTGGAGAATAGTTGCACAGAGGAGAGGGGTTGAATAAGGAAGTAGAAAGTATAATTACTGGAGGTATGTTGTTCCTTTGCATCAGTTCTTGCAAACAATTATGTTTCTAATGACTTAATTATTACTGATCTGATGAAACACTTCGAAACACTTTGAGGCTATGAGCGTGAAAATGACAGAACCTGCAAAGGGGGTTGTTTTGAGACAGATGCCTGACTTGCACTTTAACTGAACTGAGCTCCAACTGAGCTTATTTTCTCTCTCTCTCTCTCTCTCTCTCTCTCTCTCTCTCTCTCTCTCTCTCTCTCTCTCTCTCTCTCTCTCTCTCTCTCTCTCTCTCTCTCTCTCTCTCTCTCTCTCTCTCAATTAAATTCAACTCAATTCAAGGGGATTTATTGGCATGGGAAACATGTGTTAACATTGCCAAAGCAAGTGAGGTAGATAATATACAAAAGTGAAATAAACAATAAAAATTAACAGTAAACATTATACATACAGAAGTCTCTCTCTCTCTCTCTCTTTCTCTCTCTCTCTCTCGCTGCTCTCTCTCTCTCTCTGCTCCATTATTAGCATTGATTGACCTTGTCCATGCGATGCTTCCTATTGATTCGTTACTTGTGTACCTGAGTTAATTAACTTGTAGAGGGCTCCGTTTAGTTGGACTGATGGCCGGACCGCTTGCTGCATGCTACTTCATGAAGGCTTAAAGAGATTCTCCGGTACTTTTGTATACTTTAGTGTTCTGAAAGTGATGCTCACATGTATGGTGCTGCACAGCTTCCAGAAAAATGTCTCTTTCAAACTGGGGATTTCATGGCTAACTGAGATGAGACAGTAGTTCTGCTTCTAGATTATGCATGTAGATTTATGCATAGCCACCAAAGTTCTGGAGAATGTTTTTAATCTTTATCAAATAGGACAGTTAAAGTCAGTAAGGGCAGATTGTTTTGAATGGGAGTTGGTTGGCCTTGGAGCTTGGATGGTTGGGTCTGTCTGTGTGAATGGCAAACTGATTAAAGCTGTCATCAAAAGAAGATAAAATGATTAGGAGTCAGGCTTGTCTGTCCACTAACCCTAACCCTCCCCACCTAAATAACAACCTGGACATAGCTGATCATTTGGTTCTGTCACGGACTGTGTGGACGGGGTGAAGAAGTGAACACTGTCAAAGCATTTCATACTGCATGTACTGTATGCAAGAACAAACGTACACACACCCTAACACACACACAGACGCGCACACACACACACACACACACACACACACACACACACACACACACACACACACACACACACACACACACACACACACACACACACGCACACACACACGCACACACACACACACACACACACACACACACACACACACACACACACACACACACACACACACACACACACACACACACACACACACACACACGACACACACACACACACACACACACACACACACACACACACACACACACAAGGCCCGTGAGTAATGGAGTGCAAAAAAACTAAATAATGTAATTGAACATGCACCTGAAGTACCATACTGTGTGATGTGAGATATGGAAATGAATGCAAATGAAGGCACACAATGACAAAGAAGATTAGCTACAATCCTAATAATAGGTGAACTTGTATAGCATGCTATCAGTACCTTGGATTAGCAAAATGTCATCTCCTTTGCAGGGCTGTACAGCAACAATCACAATAATTGCTCATGGTGTCATCAGAATTACAATTGTGCTAGTATTTATTCTCAATGATTAAGAGATACATATCTGTATTTGTCCTGTCATGTTTTTGTTGTGTTGTTGAACATGTTTAAGTTTCCATAGATTTTCCCAATATTCAAAACACAAGATGGCAGCACTAGCATTATAACTGGGCCTTATGCTCCATTCAGTAAATACTGTTCAAATATTTGTTATTTCAGAGGGGGCATAATGTTGATAAATGGTTACAATCAGTTTATGTAATAATTTCATGACTAGCATTATGGTTTAACACAAACTATGGAAGGGATTAAAATGCCTAAGTAATATTTGACTCAGTACTCAGATTGAAAAGCTGTGACAAATCAAACATCTAACTGTTCTGACAGATATTGCATTTTTTGATAAAAGGTTTGAGATCATTTTGATATCAGTGTTATATTTTACCCAAAGTAGCGTAAACATCAGATGAGTCTGGTATATTTTTATTGAAGATTAGCATTATATCAATTCTGTAGACATTCTGTTTGAATCACATAGTCTACAGACCATGTTTGTTCATATTGGCTCACCTGAATCCTAAAAATCTTCAGCCTGTTTGTAGAAATAGATGATTTATTGAGCAGTGACACATAGTCACCTGAGAACTTCAAACACTCCCCTCGCCAGTCTGCCAACACTGCAGGACTCATGCCAGGACAGAGGCTGCCAAACGCTGTGCTGAGGTCTCTCTCTGCACGAAGTTCAGCTATATGATTTACTCACATGCACAGAAACACGCAAATGCTGACACACATAGACAACGGCAAAGACACACACATATAAAAACAGACACACACACAGAGGTACACACACACACACACACACACACACACACACACACACACACACACACACACACACACACACACACACACACACACACACACACACACACACACACACACACACACACACACACACACACACACACACACACACACACACACACACACACACACACACACACACACACACACATGGACGCAGATACACACACACATACACACATACACACACAAGCCAGAAGAAACCACAACCCCAATACTCCTCCTGCCAATATCTACTCTGCGGGCAACTCTCTAGACTATTGAATGACTTTCTTCTGAATTTTACTAAAACCACATAATTTTACTGAGGAGAGCAAGGTGGTAGAGTTAACAGACTCTTGCTGACCCCATATAACACCGCTGACCCTAAATCCCATCCAAAACATATGAAAACAAGCTAATAAACGTTTTGCTGTCACTGTCGAAGGACATGTTTGTATTCATGCATTTTAGACGTGTTTATTTCAGATTCTGTCATCATTTCTGACCCAGAGGATGTTTTACAACTGTTCAGGTCGGTGTCTTGCATGTTTATATCACCCATTTCTCAGGAGAAGCACATGGTGTCTGAGGTATTGTCTCCATGCACCAGAGGCCATGGTCAAAAGGCATGGCCATATTTCTAAACCAACGGCCTCTAAAGCAACGACTAAGACCCAGTCTTTCCCTCCTCACTAGGTTAGTATATGAGTGTTGTACCCCTGAGATTCATAGTCCCATCCCACACACAGACATTATTGGTACAGCAGTGAGAACAACCTAGATCCCACCAGACTTATACCTACAGAACCCTCCACTGAGGATAATACTACAAGTTAAACCATTGCAGCATGATGTTTAGTTGATGTTTAGTCTATTACATGTCAGACCTAGAAATACAATGTTGTATTCCTCTTTTCAGGGTTATAATAACTCTTTATCCGGAAGTATTTGAGGATTTTTCCATTGTAAATCTCCATGGTTATTCAGTGTTTTGCTGCTGTAATTTTCTTGGATTATCAACAGAATAGATAATGACCATTATGTTGTGTCCCATTACTTCCCGAAGCCTATAAACCACTTGTGTTTGTGTTAGGAACATTGACTGAAATAAAACCATATCATGAAGCCTGGGAAGCGAGACCACGGGTCCTTCATAAAAGTCATGATTCTTTATGATTGTTGAAGGTATATTGTCCGTAGTTCCTGGAGGGTTTGTAAACATTCGCAGAAAGTGAATCTATTGCTACAGCTTTTCACTCTGACAAAAACAGGGAAACACTTTTTATTCTCTTGGTATTTGTATAAAGTCTGTGACATCAGGTGTGAGAGAGGAAAGTGAATGGCGGCATCTGTCTCTGTATTTGTGTGTAATCAGGGGACATACTCATAGAACAAGGTGATTGCATGCCATGGAAATAATACGCACTTCAAATGTGGCAAAATAGATTCGGTAATGTTTTCTGTGAATTCACTTTTTTCACTTGTTTCGTAAAACAATTTAGATTTGTTATTACAATGTAGAAAATAACATGTTAACTTAAAAGCACAAAGTCAATAGAATAGAATATTGTCCATTTGTTTGACATGTTGCCTTTGTCTTCTGCTGAGGACACACGTTAAGAGAAACAGCTGAGTGTAGAACCCCTAGAGCTGTTTTGGGTGTGAAGTGTCTTGCTCAAGGGCACAATAGCAGTGGATAGTATCTTAAACCAGCAGCCCCCCGGTTGCCAGGACATCCTCCACTTTTCTCACAGCATCTTTCTGGCTATTGGTCCACCCCTCTAAGTGGATTTCAAGAAGTTGCCTTTTAGGGCTCCTGCTGTTGGATAAATAAAATCTCATTGCAGAACTTTTACTGGAGTTTCAGCTTTCTGCATTCCACACCCAGTTCTTTTGAAAAAGTTCTTACGTATGGATATAACTAGTCATTAGGATGCCAGCTCCTCCCACCACTCCTGCTGTGACAAGTCCTCCTGCTAGTATTTCTGCAGGTGCCAAGGCACAAGCCACTCGTTCCTGCTCCTACCGCAGCGACTACAGACATTTTTACAACCACTCTCATCCTCTCAGGACTTTCTTTGAGCCTCCTGGTACATCAAATCAGATTGTATTCATCAGGTAGCCTAGTGGTAAAGCGTGTTGGGCCAGTAACTGGAAGGTTGCTGGTTCAAATCCGGAACTAACTAGGTGAGAAATCTATCAATGTGCTCTTGAGCAAGGCACTTAAACTTAGTTGCTCTGGATAAGAGATTGGTAAAATGCACATGCCTTGTAAACAACAGTTGTAGACTAACAGTGAAATGCTTCCTGATGTGCTCTTCCCAACAAAACAGAGACATATAAATAATAGCAAAGTAATAGCATGTAGTACTAATAACAAATACACAATTAGTCATAGGAAATGATGGTGGAAACAGTATGTACAAAAAAAATACAAATCACACAAAATAGACCTGACTTATTGGTGTAGTGCTGTCGTCCATTCTTCTCTATCTTCCTTAGCAGCTCTGTCACCTGAGTCTGGCCACCTCTGGCTTTATTATTAAAGACATGAGATCTATCATCATCACCTAAAGGAGTGTCAGAGGCTCCTTGCCCTCTTAAAGAAACACCTCCACTGGTTTTCCTTCCAGCTGATCCACTCTAGTGAATATTATTACAGTGTGGTGTGAGGCCTCTTTTCCAAAGTTCTTCTGGATCCACTTCACTGCATCCGGCATCTCCACTGTGTGTTTCCCAACGCCAATCACCAGAAGAAACACATGGGATTCTGGGACTGACAATTTGATCCAATGTCCTATGTCACTTTTCATTTCCTTTAATGACTGAGGTGTATCAGAGCCCCACTGTGTCAGTCACATGAACCTCCCTCTCATCCTCCTCGCCACGATGTTTCTGACACTGTGGTCACAGACTCTGTAGAGAAATACACTTGAAATGCCTCTCTCCCCAGGATGGGGTTTCCTGTTGCACTCCAGTCTCACCCACCAGAACAATCATCAGCAGCTTATAAACGGAATCTGTTTATAACACCCAATAAAACAGAACCCAATGCTGAATTGTCCTGTTGTGAATCAAGACTCGAAACCACAGCAACAGTTCTTCACTGTATGTCTAATATTCTGTACACACTGTAAAAGAGTAATGGTGAATCATGTGACAATAACTCAACTTCCTCTTCATAAGTGGGAGGGATCATCTATGCTTCCATATGCGATGTTTGTGGTCTACATGCACAGTGAGGAACAATCAAAACCCCTTAAAGAGTCCGAATGTCACATAAAAAAGTGAACATGTGATGTTGACAGGCCTGTTATCACAAGCACACCTGGTCCATCACTGTTCAAGTTTTAAACAATAATCAACAGCGTCATCTTAGGGGGGTTAGGGGGGAGCCATGGTGAAGTGGGGACTGAAAAATGGTGATAGACTCACAGATGGCTGGAGGGAGTTCCAGAGCTTGGGTTTAGCCCCGGAGAAGTCCCTGTTGCTGAAGCTCTGGACCTTGGACCTGGGGACAACAAGGTGGCCTGCTGTGGTAGAACGGGGTGATCGTGTGGGTTGGTAGGGAAGGAGGTCAGAGAGGTCAGCGGGGGCAAGGTGGTGGAGAGCTTCGTAGGTCAGAAAGAGGATCTTGTATTCGTTGCATGCGGAGACCGGGAGCCAGTGGAGTTCACGGAAGAAGGGGGTGACGTGCTGCCAGAACTTAGTATGGATGAGGACTCTGGCTGCAGAGTTCTGAACCATTTGGAGTTTATGGAGGGAACTTGAGTTGATGGCGGAGAGGAATGAGTTGAAATAGTCGAGTTGAGAGGAGATGAATGCATGGATGAGGGTTTCAGGACGGGGGTCCTTAGCAATGTTACCGGGGCGGAAGGATAAGGATTTGACAGTCTGTCTGATGGGGTGGTCGAAGGAGAGGGAGGAGTCCAGGATAACGCCAAGGTTGTGAGCTTGGGTGAGGGTAAGGTTGACAACTTCGCTGAGTGTTTTTTTTATGTTTGGGTTTCTCTCTTATAGGTCTACAGTACCTGTGCAATGGGGTCTCACGATACAATTAGAGTACATAGTGACATTTTCTATTGCCACATAGATAGTAAAGTGTCGTCCCCCCCCCCCCCCCCCCCCCGCAAACAGGGGAAGTCCTTGTCAGCATTTGGCCAGGGTTGTTACGGTTTTTGGTCACTAGATGCCCCCATTGTGCCTTTTGACCTTTTGTTTTCCCTTGATCCCCATTATTATTTGCACCTGTGCCTCGTTTCCCCTGATTGTATTTAAACCCTTTGTTTTCCTCAGTTCTTTGCTCTGTGTTTGTATGTTAGCACCCAGCCCTAGTACTCTGTGAAGTCTTGTTGATCCCGGTGGACTCTCTTGTGGAATTCTGTTTTTTGTTCTTGTTTGTTTGTTTTTGAGTATCTTTTGAGGCTTTTTGTGCTATACCTTCCACCTTGTGGATTTACCTTTTTTGTCTTGGAGGATTACCTTTGTTCTTATGGAATTCCTTTTGAGGTTGTGGAGTTACATGTTTTCCTGAAGAACTTCACTTTTTACTTCATTAAATACACCGTCTCAAGTACTGCTGTGTCTGCCTCATCTTCTGGGTTCTGCCGACTATTCGTGGCTCAGTTGGTTAAGTGACTGTTTCTCACTCTGGAGACCCGGGTTTGTAACCGGGTCCTGACAGTCCTAAGGACATTAGATGATGTTCCCATCAGGTCCCTTTTAGGGTTTCAGCAAAACCTTATCCCACAGATATTCTTAGAATGTTCTACGAACATTAAAACATGACGTTTACCTCAGTACCATAAGGGGAGGTCCAAGTTTGGTCACAACAGAACCTTAACAGCATTTAGATTCAGTCGAAGCCAGAACAGTTAGTGGCAATCAGCAACAAATATTGTGATTCATTTAGGATGACTGCATCCTAAATCCCAAATGGCACCCTATTCCCTATATAGTGCATGTATATTTGGTCAAAGTAGAGCCCTATGTAGAGAATAGGGTGCCATTTGGGACACAGATATGATTCACCCTCAGAGGTTTGGGAATGGAAATGTTCTGGTCTTCTATGTTAACTCCAGAGTGAGAACAGATGGCCTTGGTAAAGATGTTAATAATGACTATTCTCATTTCAGCATTGTAAATATCCCCCCCAAAATCTGGCTGCAATAATTTTTTTATGAGCTATTTTCCATTGAAAGCGAAAGAAAAAAAGACCAATTTAAAAACTGTGGGTGTTTGATGTGCTCTAATCCCAAACGTTGTTTTAAATTAGAAAAGGGGACAATGCCACCACTGTATCTATATAGGATGTGTCTCAAAATGTCCTTTATTCCCTACATGGAGCATTACTAATCTCTACATAGAACACTGTGTGTGTGTGTGTGTGTGTGTGTGTGTGTGTGTGTGTGTGTGTGTGTGTGTGTGTGTGTGTGTGTGTGTGTGTGTGTGTGTGTGTGTGTGTGTGTGTGTGTGTGTGTGTGTGTGTACATGTGTGGTAAAAAGCGTGTGTTTGTGTGTTTGTGTTTGTCATGCTGTATAGAGACACACAATCAGAGTTATTGCAATGATTGATTGCAATTACTATCTTATGTTTCCATACAGTATGCCTATGGCAGAGCAGCAGTCTTGACAAATAGACAGGATGTTGCATTATTCAACAGTTATTCATTCTTCACTGTCCAATGTCTTCTATCAACATAACTGTTTTCAAGAGACAGGGCCTACTTAACAGTCAGATGACAAGTGTATCAATATTTTCTTTATTTCTCTAAGATAATTGGACTTTGGGGTAGTTTATTGAATAATTCATTATCATATTGTTGCAGCAGACAAAGGCAGAGGAATTATGCCATTGTTCAGTAGCGCATTGACTCTTCAGAGCGACGTGCTACTATTATAGCGCAGGTTGGAGAGGCGTGGGCTACTACCGATCCCCTATGAGTGAGGCTTTGATGTTCGCACAGACGGGCTCTTTACCAGTGCGTCCCGCTGCTATAGGCTGGGCATGAAGGCATTCTCTATTGGTGGCTGTGCGTACACATAGAGGAGCGCTAGCGCGGGATAAGGGTTGGCGCCTGAGGTTCATATTTTCAACTTTTTAAGGAATTAAATATCAGTAAATTTCGCTCGGACATGATGGATTTATGACAAACTGCATGCCTTTTCTGATGGAGTTGGATTGACGATTGACTCATTTGAGCGTCCATGCGTGTTATATTTTTAGAGATGTGTTTTATCTCTTATTCTAGAGCTGATGTTGTAGGACAAGTTTCGGACACCAAAATGTGTATATTTTTTATTTTCATATTATCAACTTTAGAAATATGTCAGTCGCTGGCCCCTCGGAACGTTTATACAAATCACTGGGCAGTGCGTATTGCAGGGGGGCAAGAAGAAGCGGATAAACTTGCTGCTAAATATGGTTATAATAATTATGGACAGGTAAGACCATTACCGTGTTTTTATTTTGTGCAGCGTGACCTGTTATGATTCCCTCTTTCTGCTTTTCGGATCAATAGTCTAATGTTTTGTCGAGTTCAGCCGCTGAACTTCGATACAGTAGGCTGGCTATTTGTCGATCATAATGCAGAGACATTCATAGAGGAATCAAAGAAAAGTGACGTGTGTGATTATTATCCGTGTCTGGCAAGCACCTGAACCCCAGCGCCAAATGTACAGCTTTCGGAGTTACAGAGCGATTTTCAGTTGGCAACACAAACGCACCAGCGCCACTGAAGTACATTCTTTTCAGGCCGTACACTTATGGGCAATGGTCACGTTGCACTGTCCATATACAACGAGACTAAACATGACGCTGTAATTATACAACGTGTTGTAGACTACAATAGGCTTGTGCACGATGATCAACATTGGAAATGGCGCTGTGCCAAAAAAGGAAGTGCTCAAATTTGTAATATTGGGTCATTTTCATTTCCCAAATTCGAAAAGGACTACATTCCAACTTGGTACACTATTGATGTTTTCACTTTAAGGATGTTATATATGACTGGAATGGGTTTACTTAATTATAATAGTGGATTTGTTCTGCTCTTGTTTTAGCCATAATAGGCCTTTACAATCCTCCCCAGGGGGTAAGCCAGTGATTATCCAGATTATTTTTAAGAGGAGTGTCCCACAGCATGGCTTCTGTTGCAGCCTTCTTATTGAAGTTGACCACATGCCATAAACTGCAATAAATGATCATGTGGTCTTGACATTTTAGTCTTGTCTCCCATTGGGATTCACCCCCTATGGAACTTCCTAACTGATCTTAATTTGAATTTACTGACAGGGGATAGATGCCCTTGCATAATTCATGCAGACTGTGAAGATGACAAGTTTGTGGATGGGGGAGAAAGCAGTAGATATTCTATAGATTATTGACATGAATCTGAGGATAACAAGTCATTTAGGAGTACGGACGTGGCCCACATAACTACTGTAGCCTAACAGATGACACATTTATTCAGGGTATAAGGATTGACACAGTGTTTGCATGATTCAGAGAAGTGTGACATCTGAAATTGACGTTTATTCAATGGACCTTTGACCTTTTATGTTGTGACATTTTATATCTGCAGCGTCTGTGTACACTCAGCTTGCTATCTAGGCAATCATTCCAAATTCCTAAGAACTGACAGACTTGAATGGAGATGGAGAGAGAAAGGGGAGGGTGAGAAAGAGGGGAGAAATGGAGTGAGAACAGCAGAGTGAGAGAAAGAGGGAAAGAGAGAGTTGAAATGAGTGGGGGAGACATATAGAGCAAGAGACAGAGAGAGAAAGAGGGGAAGAGAGAGTTGAAATGAGTGGGGGAGACATATAGAGCAAGAGACAGAGAGAGAAAGAGGGGAAGAGAGAGTTGAAATGAGTGGGGGAGACATATAGAGCAAGACACAGAGAGAGAAAGAGGGGAAGAGAGAGTTGAAATGAGTGGGGGAGACATAGAGCAAGAGACAGAGAGAGAAAGAGGGAAAGAGAGAGTTGAAATGAGTGGGGAGACATATAGAGCAAGAGACAGAGAGAGAAAGAGGGAAAGAGAGAGTTGAAATGAGTGGGGGAGACATATAGAGCAAGAGACAGAGAGAGAAAGAGGGAAAGAGAGAGTTGAAATGAGTGGGGGAGACATAGAGCAAGAGACAGAGAGAGAAAGAGGGAAAGAGAGAGTTGAAATGAGTGGGGGAGACATATAGAGCAAGAGACAGAGAGAGAAAGAGGGGAAGAGAGAGTTGAAATGAGTGGGGGAGACATATAGAGCAAGACACAGAGAGAGAAAGAGGGAAAGAGAGAGTTGAAATGAGTGGGGGAGACATATAGAGCAAGAGAAAGAGAGAGAAAGAGGGAAAGAGAGAGTTGAAATGAGTGGGGAGAGAGAGAAAGAGGGAAAGAGAGAGTTGAAATGAGTGGGGGAGACATAGAGCAAGAGACAGAGAGAGAAAGAGGGAAAGAGAGAGTTGAAATGAGTGGGGGAGACATAGAGCAAGAGACAGAGAGAGAAAGAGGGAAAGAGAGAGTTGAAATGAGTGGGGGAGACATAGAGCAAGAGACAGAGAGAGAAAGAGGGAAAGAGAGAGTTGAAATGAGTGGGGAGACATATAGAGCAAGAGACAGAGAGAGAAAGAGGGAAAGAGAGAGTTGAAAGTTGAAATGAGTGGGGGAGACATATAGAGCAAGAGACAGAGAGAGAAAGAGGGAAAGAGAGAGTTGAAATGAGTGGGGGAGACATATAGAGCAAGAGACAGAGAGAGAAAGAGGGAAAGAGAGAGTTGAAATGAGTGGGGAGACATATAGAGCAAGAGACAGAGAGAGAAAGAGGGAAAGAGAGAGTTGAAATGAGTGGGGGAGACATATAGAGCAAGAGACAGAGAGAGAAAGAGGGAAAGAGAGAGTTGAAATGAGTGGGGAGACATATAGAGCAAGAGACAGAGAGAGAAAGAGGGAAAGAGAGAGTTGAAATGAGTGGGGGAGACATATAGAGCAAGAGACAGAGAGAGAAAGAGGGAAAGAGAGAGTTGAAATGAGTGGGGGAGACATAGAGCAAGAGACAGAGAGAGAAAGAGGGAAAGAGAGAGTTGAAATGAGTGGGGGAGACATATAGAGCAAGAGACAGAGAGAGAAAGAGGCTGAAATGACAAATGAGTGAGAACAAGACAGAGGGAAAGAGATGAAGGGAGGTAGCGAAAGGTTGAGAGAGAGAGAGAGTGTTAAAGAAGTCCTGGTTCAGATAATAACGCGCCTCAGTGCCAGAAGTGCACATGTGCTCTGGGAATCCTGCCCGCATTTTTGGTGCAAAGTCACAAGAGAAAAAAAAATCCTATTTATTACTTCACGTGCTTTGGATTTGAAATAGTTATTTTCCTCTGAGTAAGCAACATTTGCAGAAAAGTCCTTCTGTACAAATGTAGGATCTTAACTTGATCACCATGTTGTAGGAGAAAAAACCTTGTTTATTTGAGGTTTAAAAAGGCTTCTGAAGTTTGTAATTTCCACTTTGAAAATTCAGACTCGACTTTGTCTTACAAAAATTGTATCAACCCCCAACAAAAATGTCCATGAATTATAATCCACATAATAATGAACATGTCCTGCTGTAGTAAACTGGCTCACATTAAGATCCTACATCTGTATGTGTTCACAAACTTCACATTGTTGGATACTGGTGCAAACATGTTTTTTCTCAGAACAATGTAGGTTGTTTGGTTTTAGGTAAATCCTTCCATAACCAATATCATGTACTGTATATCGATTTGCATTGATGTACAGACAGTAACATACAAAACAATTATATTTGTTCTTGATCACTTCACTGCATACTCTAGATCTCACTTTACTGTAGAATGCAGATTTAAGCTGGCATTACCCCGTCTGCTGTCCACAATGATCATTTTTATGTATACTGTAAAGACTGTAGTGTATCTTCTTCTTCTTCTTCTCGCTACAACCCTACTGTTTGTTTTCATGTTGTTGCTGTCCAGATCGGGAGTCTGGAGGACCACTACCATTTCCACCACAGCAGAGTGGTGCGCAGAGCAGCTTTCTCCACTAGGGGCGCTCACTCCTTCATCCAGATGGACCCAAAGGTGAGACATCTGCTTGGTAGTTACTCGGGGTTTTCACATAGTGGTCTTTTTTGGCTGGTATTAAGGCGGTGCTAGTGTCAAACACATTTTAGTTTGCAATTTCGTCATGTGAAAACTGGTGCATTTGCATTTTACAGCCCCTAACACCAGGTTCGGCAATTTACCTGTCAAACATCAGCACACTTGTGCTCAGATGGGAGGTTGGAAATATTTGAGGCGTGTCCTTAAAAACATGATCCAAAGTGCTAATTTCAGGCAGTGCTGGTAGGGAGATTTAAGACCAACCTAAAGCTGGTTTCAGCAGTAACGCAGATGGTTATGACATGAATATTGACATCAGAAACACAGCCTATCCAGCCGTGACGCACACTGTCCATATCAACATGGAACAAGAGGAGCCTGATGTGCTTCTGGAGTCTGAATAATTCCTATTTAGAAACACAAAAAACGTGTTTTTTTCCCCCATTTTGTTTCATAGCCTCCTCTCAATGAAGGCTTTTTTTCTGCCCAAATCAATCGCAAAGTAGTCAAGACTGTCGATAAAGGGTTTGGCTACCGAGACCGCTTGGAAATAAATCTTAATCACCAAAGCTTTATTAAAATGTAAAGTTTGAGAGGAGTAAAACAGTGAGATGACATTCCTTTTTATGTCTGCATTGTAGGCAGGCCCACATTATTTTAGCCATGCAGGTCACGTTTTGCATGTGTGTAAAACCCTCCATAGTCTGCGTTGTTTTAATATTATATGCCCAAGGGAAGAAATGATGGTGCCTGT
>NW_025745422.1:303126-384867 GCF_021184085.1 Oncorhynchus gorbuscha
GCTCTATATAGTACAGTAACTAGATTAAAGAGAACAGGGTACCAGAAGACAGTAACTAGATTAAAAAGAACAGGGTACCAGAGATACAGGGTACCAGGGCTCTATATAGTACAGTAACTAGATTAAAAGAGAACAGGGTACCAGAGAGAGAGAACTGATATCATCATGCTCAACAGCCCACTCATCGTATGGCCCCTTATCTGCTTCCCAACAAACCAATATCTAATACCAAATGTAAATCCCTAACAGCACCCTATTCCTTATGTCATGCACTCCTTCTAGTCAGAGGTAGTGCACTATATAGGGAATAGGGGGTCATTTGGGACACAGAACCAAGCCCAATGAGACTACTGGGAACAATCACTGCCCACTGCATAACAGTGACGTTACCGTACAGTCCGTGTGAAGTAAGACTTGGCACAGAGAAACCTAATTCTTGAGAGTTATGGCATGGAAGGGATTCAGAAAAAGTTTGTGAATTTAGAGAGAAAAAATTACCCTTACTGTCCCAAAATTACACATATCGTTCAATATGTGACTGACTGGTCATAAGGCTTGTGGGCTTGTGGTTTAGTTACTGAGAAGGAGAGGTGTGTGTGTGTGTGTGTGTGTGTGTGTGTGTGTGTGTGTGTGTGTGTGTGTGTGTGTGTGTGTGTGTGTGTGTGTGTGTGTGTGTGCGTGCGTGCGTGCGTGCGTGCGTGCGTGCGTGCGTGCGTGCGTGCGTGCGTGCGTGCGTGCGCGTGTGTGTTTCTAACCAAAAAAATCCCAGAAATTTAGCTCCTAGTCAGGGGTGGACCGTGCACTCTCAAACCACCATGACATACAGTTGAAGTCAGAAGTTTCCATACACTTAGGTTGGAGTCATTAAAACTCATTTTTCAACCACTCCACAAATTTCTTGTCAACAAACTATAGTTTTGGCAAGTCGGTTAGGACATCTACTTTGTGCATGACACAAGTAGTTTTTCCAACAATTGTTTATAGACAGATTATTTCACTTAAATTCACTGTATCACAATTCCAGTGGGTCAGAAGTTTACATACACTAAATTGACTGTGCCTTTAAACAGCTTGGAAATTCCAGAAAATGATGTCATGGCTTTAGAAGTTCTGAAAGGCTAATTGACATAATTTGAGTCAATTGGAGGTGTACCTGTGGATGTATTTCAAGGCCTTCCTTCAAACTCTGTGCCTCTTTGCTTGACATCATGGAAAAATCAAATGAAATCAGCCAAGACCTCAGTAAAAAACTGTAGACCTCCACAAGTCTGGTTCATCCTTGGGAGCAATTTCCAAACACCTGAAGGAACCACGTTCATCTGTACAAACAATAGGACATAAGTATAAACACCATGGGACCAGGAAGCCATCATACCGCTCAGGAAGGAGATGTATCTATATCCACAGTAAAACGAGTCCTGTATCAACATAACCTGAAAGGCCTGTGAAGCACGGGGTGGCAGCATCATGTTGTGGGGTGCTTTGCTGCAGGAGGGACTGGTGCACTTCACAAAATAGATGAAATCATTAGGATGGAAAAATATGTGGATATACTGAAGCAACATCTTAAGACATCAGTCAGGAAGTTAAAGCTTGGTCGCAAATGGGTCTTCCAAATGGACAATGACCCCAAGCATACTTCCAAATTTGTGGCAAAATGGCTTAAGGACAACAAAGTCAAGGTATTGGAGTGGCCATCACAAAGCCCTGACCTCAATCCTATAGAACATTTGTGGGCAGAACTGAAAAAGAGTATGGGAGCAAGGAGGCCTACAAACCTGACTCAGTTACACCAGCTCTGTCAGGAGGAATGGGATACAATTCACCCAACTTATTGTGGGAAGCTTGTGGAAGGCTACCCGAAACATTTGACCCAAATTTAACCATTTAAAGGGAATGCTACCAAATACTAATTGAGTGGATGTAAACTTCTAACCCACTGGAAATGTGAAAGAAATTAAAGCTGAAATCAATCATTCTCTCTACTATTATTCTGATATTTCATATTCTTACAATAAAGTGGTGATCCTAACTGACCTAAAACAGGGAATTTTTACTAAGATTAAATGTCAGGAATTGTGAGAAACTGAGTTCAAATGTATTTAGCTAAGATGTTAACTTCTGACTTCAACTGTATTTCTCTTCTAAGGGATGTGCATGGACATGGGGAATGTGTGAAGGGTTTTAGATTGATGATCAAACTAATGTGATGCTCTAGTGCTGTGTTGTAGTGATAAAAGATGAATCTATCTATGACACGGGGTGGTTACTGGTCTCTGTGTTGTAGTGATAGAAGATGAATCTATCTATGACACGGGGTGGTTACTGGTCTCTGTGTTGTAGTGATA
Organism: Oncorhynchus gorbuscha; assembly: GCF_021184085.1. Classification (NCBI taxonomy): domain Eukaryota; kingdom Metazoa; phylum Chordata; class Actinopteri; order Salmoniformes; family Salmonidae; genus Oncorhynchus; species Oncorhynchus gorbuscha. Next base: position 305,475 of record NW_025745422.1, read on the forward strand.
GAAGATGAATCTATCTATGACACGGGGTGGTTACTGGTCTCTGTGTTGTAGTGACAGAAGATGAATCTATCTATGACACGGGGTGGTTACTGGTCTCTGTGTTGTAGTGATAGAAGATGAATCTATCTATGACACGGGGTGGTTACTGGTCTCTGTGTTGTAGTGATAGAAGATGAATCTATCTATGACACGGGGTGGTTACTGGTCTCTGTGTTGTAGTGACAGAAGATGAATCTATCTTTGACACAGGGTGGTTACTGGTCTCTGTGTTGTAGTGATAGAAGATGAATCTATCTATGACACGGGGTGGTTACTGGTCTCTGTGTTGTAGTGATAGAAGATGAATCTATCTATGACACGGTGTGGTTACTGGTCTCTGTGTTGTAGTGATAGAAGATGAATCTATCTATGACACGGGGTGGTTACTGGTCTCTGTGTTGTAGTGACAGAAGATGAATCTATCTATGACACGGGGTGGTTACTGGTCTCTGTGTTGTAGTGATAGAAGATGAATCTATCTATGACACGGGGTGATTACTGGTCTCTGTGTTGTAGTGATAGAAGATGAATCTATCTATGACACGGGGTGGTTACTGGTCTCTGTGTTGTAGTGACAGAAGATGAATCTATCTATGACACGGGGTGGTTACTGGTCTTTGTGTTGTAGTGATAGAAGATGAATCTATCTATGACACGGGGTGGTTACTGGTCTCTGTGTTGTAGTGATAGAAGATGAATCTATCTATGACACGGGGTGGTTACTGGTCTCTGTGTTGTAGTGATAGAAGAGGAATCTATCTATGACACGGGGTGATTACTGGTCTCTGTGTTGTAGTGATAGAAGATGAATCTATCTATGACACGGGGTGGTTACTGGTCTCTGTGTTGTAGTGATAGAAGATGAATCTATCTATGACACGGGGGTGGTTACTGGTCTCTGTGTTGTAGTGATAGAAGATTAATCTATCTATGACACGGGGTGGTTACTGGTCTCTGTGTTGTAGTGACAGAAGATGAATCTATCTTTGACACGGGGTGGTTACTGGTCTCTGTGTTGTAGTGATAGAAGATGAATCTATCTATGACACGGGGTGGTTACTGGTCTCTGTGTTGTAGTGATAGAAGATGAATCTATCTATGACACGGGGTGGTTACTGGTCTCTGTGTTGTAGTGACAGAAGATGAATCTATCTTTGACACGGGGTGGTTACTGGTCTCTGTGTTGTAGTGATAGAAGATGAATCTATCTATGACACGGGGTGGTTACTGGTCTCTGTGTTGTAGTGATAGAAGATGAATCTATCTATGACACGGTGTGGTTACTGGTCTCTGTGTTGTAGTGATAGAAGATGAATCTATCTATGACACGGGGTGGTTACTGGTCTCTGTGTTGTAGTGACAGAAGATGAATCTATCTATGACACGGGGTGGTTACTGGTCTCTGTGTTGTAGTGATAGAAGATGAATCTATCTATGACACGGGGTGATTACTGGTCTCTGTGTTGTAGTGATAGAAGATGAATCTATCTATGACACGGGGTGGTTACTGGTCTCTGTGTTGTAGTGACAGAAGATGAATCTATCTATGACACGGGGTGGTTACTGGTCTTTGTGTTGTAGTGATAGAAGATGAATCTATCTATGACACGGGGTGGTTACTGGTCTCTGTGTTGTAGTGATAGAAGATGAATCTATCTATGACACGGGGTGGTTACTGGTCTCTGTGTTGTAGTGATAGAAGATGAATCTATCTATGACACGGGGTGATTACTGGTCTCTGTGTTGTAGTGATAGAAGATGAATCTATCTATGACACGGGGTGGTTACTGGTCTCTGTGTTGTAGTGATAGAAGATGAATCTATCTATGACACGGGGTGGTTACTGGTCTCTGTGTTGTAGTGACAGAAGATGAATCTATCTTTGACACGGGGTGGTTACTGGTCTCTGTGTTGTAGTGATAGAAGATGAATCTATCTATGACACGGGGTGGTTACTGGTCTTTGTGTTGTAGTGATAGAAGATGAATCTATCTATGACACGGGGTGGTTACTGGTCTCTGTGTTGTAGTGATAGAAGAGGAATCTATCTATGACACGGGGTGGTTACTGGTCTTTGTGTTGTAGTGATAGAAGATGAATCTATCTATGACACGGGGTGGTTACTGGTCTCTGTGTTGTACTGATAGAAGATGAATCTATCTATGACACGGGGTGGTTACTGGTCTCTGTGTTGTAGTGATAGAAGATGAATCTATCTATGACACGGGGTGGTTACTGGTCTCTGTGTTGTAGTGACAGAAGATGAATCTATCTATGAAACGGGGTGGTTACTGGTCTCTGTGTTGTAGTGATAGAAGATGAATCTATCTATGACACGGGGTGGGTACTGGGCTCTGTGTTGATCATGTACTAGTCGACCTTTCTCTATGTGTGTGTGTGTGTGTGTGTGTGTTGTGTGTCTCTGTGTGTGTGTGTGTGATGTGTCTATCTATGACACGTGTGTGTGTGTGTGTGTCTGTGTTGTGTGATGAAGTGAATCTATGCGTGCGTGCGTGCGTGCGTGCGTGCGTGCGTGCGTGCGTGCGTGCGTGCGTGCGTGCGTGCGTGCGTGCGTGCTGTGTGTGTGTGATAGAAGATGAATCTATCTATACACGGCAGGAACTCAATCTACTCTGTACAAATGAATCTCACAGCAAAACAAAAAGTATAGAAGATGAACATTTAATGGGCTGGTTAATGGTCTCTTGTTGTTATTTTTCCTAGATAATTTCTCACAGTGTGTGGTGGTGGGGAGACTGTGTTGTAGTGATAGAACCTGTATCTATCTATGAGCAACAGTGTGCATTGGCCAACACCCAGTGATAGAAGATGAATCTATCTATGACACGGGGTGGTTACTGGTCTCTGTGTTGTAGTGATAGAAGATGAATCTATCTATGACACGGGGTGGTTACTGGTCTCTGTGTTGTAGTGATAGAAGATGAATCTATCTAGACACGGGGTGGTTACTGGTCTCTGTGTTGTAGTGATAGAAGATGAATCTATCTATGACACGGGGTGGTTACTGGTCTTGTGTTGTAGTGATAGAAGATGAATCTATCTATGACACGGGGTGGTTACTGGTCTCTGTGTTGTAGTGATAGAAGATGAATCTATCTATGACACGGGGTGGTTACTGGTCTCTGTGTTGTAGTGACAGAAGATGAATCTATCTATGACACGGGTGGTTACTGGTCTCTGTGTTGTAGTGATAGAAGATGAATCTATCTAATGATGGGTGGTTACAGTCTCTGTGTTGTAGTGAAAGATGAATCTATCTATGACACGGGGCAGTTACTGGTCTCTGTGTTGTAGTGATAGAAGATGAATCTATCTATGACAGGGCGTGGTTACTGGTCTCACACAGTTGTAGTGACAGAAGACCTGAATGGTGTAAACACCATCACACAGGCTGGTCCTGTGTTGTAGTGAGACCTTGGTTAAACACCATGGTGTACTGGGCTCCCTGCAGTGGATCAGACCTACTAGTAAACACCTCACACAGGCTGTACAGATGAATCTGTGTGGTTAAACACCATCACACAGTGTGTGTGCATGTGTGTGTGTAAACACCATAGTGTGTGTCCAGTGTGTGTGTGTGCAGAGTTGTACCTTGTGTGTGTGTGTGCGTGTGTTATGTGTGTGTGTGTGTGTATGCTCCACTGCATGTACAGATTTATTATACCATATATTATATATTATAATTACCATTATATTATAATCTCACAGCAAAACAAAAATTATGAGTTGAACATTTAATGTGCTGGTTAATAAGGCCAACTTGTTTATTATTTTTCCTATAATTTCTCACAGTGTGTGGTGGTGGGGAGACTTTTATTATTGGAACCTGTATCTGCTTAGTTCCCTTGGTTAAACAGCAACAGTGTGCATTGGCCAAACCCATAACAGAACTACAGTCTGTCTGGCTAGGACTGAACACTGTTCATCTGTGTGACAGAAGGGAGCAAACTGTGAATACCTCTCACAGGCTCGCTTACAAGACGTAGGTGTTTCATCAGAAAACTCAATATTGTTAGTCATTTCAGCTCCAATTTACTATTCTGTCACGCCTACCTCATGGCCATAAAAACTAATTCACACTATTTGACCAAAACTGACTTGCAGTGAAAGGGGAATGAGCAGGGGGAACTCTTACAGGGACCCCTGGTGGCTGATATTAACAGTACACAGAGGACATACAAGAGACTTGTTAGTGGATGTTGGGTGCCAAACACGTATCCCATTAATGATGTGATTGCAGACCTTGGTTAAACACCATCACACAGGCAGTACAGAGCGCTTTGTTAAACACCATCACACAGGCTCCCTGCACCATCACACAGGCTACAGAGACCTTGGTTAAAAACACCATCACACAGACACAGGCTCCCTGAGACTTGTTAAACACCATCACACAGACTCCCTGTGTACAGAGACCTTGGTTAAACACCATCACACAGGCTAAACACCATGCAGTACAGAGACCTTGGTTAAACACCATCACACAGGCTCCCTGCTGTACAGAGACCTTGGTTAAACACCATCATACAGGCTCCCTGCAGTACAGAGCCCTTGGTTAAACACCATCACACAGGCTACCTGCAGTACAGAGACCTTGGTTAAACACCATCACACAGGCTCCCTGCAGTACAGAGACCTTGGTTAAACACCATCACACAGGCTCCCTGCAGTACAGAGACCTTGGTTAAACACCATCATACAGGCTCCCTGCAGTACAGAGACCTTGGTTAAACACCATCACACAGGCTCCCTGCAGTACAGAGCCCTTGGTTAAACACCATCGATGATGTTGTCCCCACAGTGACCGTACATACCCCAACCAGAAGCCATGCATTACAGGCAACATCCACACTGAGCTAAAGGGTAGTGTTGCCGCTTTCATGGAGAGAGACTCTAACCCAGACGTGTATAAGAAAGCCTGCTATGCCCTCCGATGAACCATCAAATAGGCAAAGCATCAATACAGGACTAAGATTGAATTGTACAACACCGGCTCAGATGTTCATCGGATGTGGCAGGGCTTGCAAACTATCAGACTACAAAGGGAAACACACCCGCGAGCTGCCCAGTGACACAAGCTTACCAGATGAGCTAAATTACCTCTATGTGCACTTCAAGGCATGCAACACCGAAAAAATGCATGAGAGCACCAGCTGTTCACGGAAAACTGTGTGATCGCGCTTGTCGCAGCCGATATAAGACCTTAAACAGGTCAACATTCACAAGTCCGCAGGACCAGACGGATTACCAGCATGTCTCTGATTGAGTCTGTTGTACTTCCGGGTTGGAGCGAGCGGTCGCATCGGCACTTCGCTCCGCAGGTAGTATAACTTTTTCATTACATTTTCATTACATTTCATTATAGTACAACGGTTTGATTTGTCTAATCTTAGCAATTTCTTCTTAGCTAGCTACATAGCCATCTTTGTATCAAAGATAATTGCGTAATTATCGTATTTCGCCGTCCTAACGTAGTCTTCACTGCTCTGCCCAGCAGCTAGCCAGCTAGCCAGCTAGCTAACGTCCACCGATTAGCTGCACTGTAGAAACTATTACACTCAACTGAACGACTTGATTAGTGTAGTGTTAGCTAGCTACATAGCTGTCTTTGTTGTCTTCGTATCCAAGATAATTGTGTAGTTTAGAGTGTGTAGTCTTAGAGTGATTATCTTAATTTACAGAGGTTAGCTAGCCAGCTATTTGTCGTCCTTAACGTAGGAGACTCTGCTAGCTAGCCAACAGCTAGCCAACAGCTAGCCAACGTCTTCTGAATAGAACTCTACAACCCGGTCGCATTCACAGGTAGTATCACATTTTCATTTCATTTCATTACAGTACAACGGTTTGATTTGTTTGATCGTAGCTAGCTACATAGCTAGCTACATAGCCATCTTTGTATCAAAGATAATTGTGTAGTCTAGAGCGATTTTCTAGGTTAGCTAGCCAGCTATTGTCGTTCTTTTAACGCAACGTAACGTAATCAACACTGTTAGCTAACCAGCTAGCCCCCGAATAGCAGCACTATCGAAACTAATACACGCAACGGAACGACTTGATTAGTGTAGTGTCAACAACGCAGCCACTGCCAGCTAGCCTACAAAGTCAACAACGTAGCCACTGCCAGCTAGCCTACTTCAGCAGTATTGTATCATTTTAATCATTTTAATCAATAAGATTCTTGCTACAGAAGCTTAACTTTCTGAACATTCGAGACGTGTAGTCCACTTGTCATTCCAATCTCCTTTGCATTAGCGTAGCCTCTTCTGTAGCCTGTCAACTATGTGTCTGTCTATCCCTGTTCTCTCCTCTCTGCACAGACCATACAAACGCTCCACACCGCGTGGCCGCGGCCACCCTAATCTGGTGGTCCCAGCGTGCACGACCCACGTGGAGTTCCAGGTCTCCGGTAGCCTCTGGAACTGTCGATCTGCGGCCAACAAGGCAGAGTTCATCTCAGCCTATGCCTCCCTCCAGTCCCTCGACTTCTTGGCACTGACGGAAACATGGATCACCACAGACAACACTGCTACTCCTACTGCTCTCTCTTCGTCCGCCCACGTGTTCTCGCACACCCCGAGAGCTTCTGGTCAGCAGGGTGGTGGCACCTGGATCCTCATCTCTCCCAAGTGGTCATTCTCTCTTTCTCCCCTTACCCATCTGTCTATCGCCTCCTTTGAATTCCATGCTGTCACAGTTACCAGCCCTTTCAAGCTTAACATCCTTATCATTTATCACCCTCCAGGTTCCCTCGGAGAGTTCATCAATGAGCTTGATGCCTTGATAAGCTCCTTTCCTGAGGACGGCTCACCTCTCACAGTTCTGGGCGACTTTAACCTCCCCACGTCTACCTTTGACTCCTTCTTTCCACTCCTCTCCTCTTTTGACCTCACCCTCTCACCTTCCCCCCCTACTCACAAGGCAGGCAATACGCTCGACCTCATCTTTACTAGATGCTGTTCTTCCACTAACCTCATTGCAACTCCCCTCCAAGTCTCCGACCACTACCTTGTATCCTTTTCCCTCTCGCTCTCATCCAACACCTCCCACACTGCCCCTACTCGGATGGTATCGCGCCGTCCCAACCTTCGCTCTCTCTCCCCCGCTACTCTCTCCTCTTCCATCCTATCATCTCTTCCCTCTGCTCAAACCTTCTCCAACCTATCTCCTGATTCTGCCTCCTCAACCCTCCTCTCCTCCCTCTCTGCATCCTTTGACTCTCTATGTCCCCTATCCTCCAGGCCGGCTCGGTCCTCCCTCCCGCTCCGTGGCTCGATGACTCATTGCGAGCTCACAGAACAGGGCTCCGGGCAGCCGAGCGGAAATGGAGGAAAACTCGCCTCCCTGCGGACCTGGCATCCTTTCACTCCCTCCTCTCTACATTTTCCTCCTCTGTCTCTGCTGCTAAAGCCACTTTCTACCACTCTAAATTCCAAGCATCTGCCTCTAACCCTAGGAAGCTGTTTGCCACCTTCTCCTCCCTCCTGAATCCTCCTCCCCCTCCCCCCTCCTCCCTCTCTGCAGATGACTTCGTCAACCATTTTGAAAAGAAGGTCGACGACATCCGATCCTCGTTTGCTAAGTCAAACGACACCGCTGGTTCTGCTCACACTGCCCTACCCTGTGCTCTGACCTCTTTCTCCCCTCTCTCCAGATGAAATCTCGCGTCTTGTGACGGCCGGCCGCCCAACAACCTGCCCGCTTTACCCTATCCCCTCCTCTCTTCTCCAGACCATTTCCGGAGACCTTCTCCCTTACCTCACCTCGCTCATCAACTCATCCCTGACCGCTGGCTACGTCCCTTCCGTCTTCAAGAGAGCGAGAGTTGCACCCCTTCTGAAAAAACCTACACTCGATCCCTCCGATGTCAACAACTACAGACCAGTATCCCTTTTTCTTTTCTCTCCAAAACTCTTGAACGTGCCGTCCTTGGCCAGCTCTCCCGCTATCTCTCTCTGAATGACCTTCTTGATCCAAATCAGTCAGGTTTCAAGACTAGTCATTCAACTGAGACTGCTCTCCTCTGTATCACGGAGGCGCTCCGCACTGCTAAAGCTAACTCTCTCTCCTCTGCTCTCATCCTTCTAGATCTATCGGCTGCCTTCGATACTGTGAACCATCAGCTCCTCCTCTCCACCCTCTCCGAGTTGGGCATCTCCGGCGCGGCCCACGCTTGGATTGCGTCCTACCTGACAGGTCGCTCCTACCAGGTGGCGTGGCGAGAATCTGTCTCCTCACCACGCGCTCTCACCACTGGTGTCCCCCAGGGCTCTGTTCTAGGCCCTCTCCTATTCTCGCTATACACCAAGTCACTTGGCTCTGTCATAACCTCACATGGTCTCTCCTATCATTGCTATGCAGACGACACACAATTAATCTTCTCCTTTCCCCTTCTGATGACCAGGTGGCGAATCGCATCTCTGCATGTCTGGCAGACATATCAGTGTGGATGACGGATCACCACCTCAAGTTGAACCTCGGCAAGACGGAGCTGCTCTTCCTCCCGGGGAAGGACTGCCCGTTCCATGATCTCGCCATCACGGTTGACAACTCCATTGTGTCCTCCTCCCAGAGCGCTAAGAACCTTGGCGTGATCCTGGACAACACCCTGTCGTTCTCAACTAACATCAAGGCGGTGGCCCGTTCCTGTAGGTTCATGCTCTACAACATCCGCAGAGTACGACCCTGCCTCACACAGGAAGCGGCGCAGGTCCTAATCCAGGCACTTGTCATCTCCCGTCTGGATTACTGCAACTCGCTGTTGGCTGGGCTCCCTGCCTGTGCCATTAAACCCCTACAACTCATCCAGAACGCCGCAGCCCGTCTGGTGTTCAACCTTCCCAAGTTCTCTCACGTCACCCCGCTCCTCCGCTCTCTCCACTGGCTTCCAGTTGAAGCTCGCATCCGCTACAAGACCATGGTGCTTGCCTACGGAGCTGTGAGGGGAACGGCACCTCAGTACCTCCAGGCTCTGATCAGGCCCTACACCCAAACAAGGGCACTGCGTTCATCCACCTCTGGCCTGCTCGCCTCCCTACCACTGAGGAAGTACAGTTCCCGCTCAGCCCAGTCAAAACTGTTCGCTGCTCTGGCCCCCCAATGGTGGAACAAACTCCCTCACGACGCCAGGACAGCGGAGTCAATCACCACCTTCCGGAGACACCTGAAACCCCACCTCTTTAAGGAATACCTAGGATAGGATAAGTAATCCCTCTCACCCCCCCCCCCCCCTTAAGATTTAGATGCACTATTGTAAAGTGACTGTTCCACTGGATGGCATAAGGTGAATGCACCAATTTGTAAGTCGCTCTGGATAAGAGCGTCTGCTAAATGACTTAAATGTAAATGTAAATGTAATACCAACATGTTTCAAGCAGACCACCATAGTCCCTGTGCCCAAAAACACATAGGCAACCTGCCTAAACGACTACAGACCCGTGGCACTCACGTCCGTAGCCATGAAGTGCTTTGAAAGGTAGGTAATGGCTCACATCAACACCATTATCCCAGAAACCCTAGACCCACTCCAATTTGCATACCGCTCAAACAGATCCACAGATGATGCAATCTCTATTAAACTCCACACTGCCCTTTCCCACCTGGACAAAAGGAACACTTATTTGAGAATGTTATTCATTGACTACAGCTCAGCGTTCAACATCATAGTGCCCTCAAAGCTCATCACTAAGCTAAGGATCCTGGGACTAAACACATCCCTCTGCAACTGGATCCTGGACTTCCTGACGGGCCACCCCCAGGTGATGAGGGTAGGTAGCAACACATCCGCCACGGTGATCCTCAACACTGGAACTCCCCAGGGGTGCGTACTCAGTCCCCTCCTGTACTCCCTGTTCACCCATAACTGCATGGCCAGGCATGACTCCAACACCATCATTAAGTTTGCAGACGACACAACAGTGGTAGGCCTGATCACCGACAACGACGAGACAGCCTATAGGGAGGTCAGAGACCTGGCCGTGTTGTGCTAGGACAACAACCTCTCCCTCAATGTGATCAAGACAAAGGAGATGATTGTGGACTACAGGAAAAAGAGGACTGAACACGCCCCCATTCTCATCGACAGTCATGAAGAGGGCACGACAAAATTGACTCTGTACCAGTACCCCCTGTATATAGCCTCCACATTGACTCTGTACCGGTACCCCATGTATATAGCCTCCACATTGACTCTGTACCAGTACCCCTGTATATAGCCTCCACATTGACTCTGTACCAGTACCCCCTGTATATAGCCTCCACATTGACTCTGTACCAGTACCCCTGTATATAGCCTCCACATTGACTCTGTACCAGTACCCCTGTATATAGTCTCCACATTGACTCTGTACCAGTACCCCCTGTATATAGCCTCCACATTGACTCTGTACCAGTACCCCCTGTATATAGCCTCCACATTGACTCTGTACCAGTACCCCCTGTATATAGCCTCCACATTGACTCTGTACCAGTACCCCCTGTATATAGTCTCCACATTGACTCTGTACCAGTACCCCCTGTATATAGCCTCCACATTGACTCTGTACCAGTACCCCTGTATATAGTCTCCACATTGACTCTGTACCAGTACCCCCTGTATATAGCCTCCACATTGACTCTGTACCTGTACCCCTGTATATAGTCTCCACATTGACTCTGTACCAGTACCCCTGTATATAGCCTCCACATTGACTCTGTACCAGTACCCCCTGTATATAGTCTCCACATTGACTCTGTACCAGTACCCCTGTATATAGCCTCCACATTGACTCTGTACCTGTACCCCCTGTATATAGTCTCCTCAGGAAGGCCACCAAAAATTCAGAGATTTCCATACCCAACTATAACATCTTCCGTCAAGATAGAACTGCCAAAGGGGGCGGAGTTGCAGTCTACTGCAGAGATAGCCTGCAAAGTAATGTCATACTTTCCAGGTCCATACCCAAACAGTTTGAACTACTAATTTTGAAAATTACTCTCTCCAGAAATAAGTCTCTCACTGTTGCCGCCTGCTACCGACCACCCTCAGCTCCCAGCTGTGCCCTGGACACCATTTGTGAATTGATCGCCCCCCATCTAGCTTCAGAGTTTGTTCTGTTAGGTGACCTAAACTGGGATATGCTTAACACCCCGGCAGTCCTACAATCTAAGCTAGATGCCCTCAATCTCACTCAAATCATCAAGGAACCCACCAGGTACAACCCTAACTCTGTAAACAAGGGCACCCTCATAGACGTCATCCTGACCAACTGGCCCTCCAAATACACCTCCGCTGTCTTCAACCAGGATCTCAGCGACCACTGCCTCATTGCCTGTATCCGCCACGGAGCCGCAGTCAAACGACCACCCTCATCACTGTCAAACGCTCCCTAAAACACTTCTGTGAGCAGGCCTTTCTAATCGACCTGGCCCGGGTATCCTGGAAGGACATTGACCTCATCCCGTCAGTTGAGGATGCCTGGTCATTCTTTAAAAGTAACTTCCTCACCATTTTAGATAAGCATGCTCCATTCAAAAAATGCAGAACCAAGAACAGATACAGCCCTTGGTTCACTCCAGACCTGACTGCCTCGACCAGCACAAAAACATCCTGTGGCGGACTGCAATAGCATCGAATAGCCCCCGTGATATGCAACTGTTCAGGGAAGTCAGGAACCAATACACGCAGTCAGTCAGGAAAGCTAAGGCCAGCTTCTTCAGGCAGAAGTTTGCATCCTGTAGCTCCAACTCCAAAAAGTTCTGGGACACTGTGAAGTCCATGGAGAACAAGAGCACCTCCTCCCAGCTGCCCACTGCACTGAGGCTAGGTAACACGTCTCCACCGATAAATCCATGATTATCGAAAACTTCAATAAGCACTTCTCAACGGCTGGCCATGCCTTCCGCCTGGCTACTCCAACCTCGGCCAACAGCTCTGCCTCCCCCCGCAGCTCCTCGCCCAAGCCACTCCAGGTTCTCCTTTACCCAAATCCAGATAGCAGATGTTCTGAAAGAGCTGCAAAACCTGGACCCGTACAAATCAGCTGGGCTTGACAATCTGGACCCTCTATTTCTGAAACTATCTGCCGCCATTGTCGCAACCCCTATTACCAGCCTGTTCAACCTCTCTTTCATATCGTCTGAGATCCCCAAGGATTGGAAAGCTGCCGCAGTCATCCCCCTCTTCAAAGGGGGAGACACCCTGGACCCAAACTGTTATAGACCTATATCCATCCTGCCCTGCCTATCTAAGGTCTTCGAAAGCCAAGTCAACAAACAGGTCACTGACCATCTCGAATCCCACTGAACCTTCTCCGCTGTGCAATCTGGTTTCCGAGCCGGTCACGGGTGCACCTCAGCTACACTCAAGGTACTAAACGATATCATAACCGCCATCGATAAAAGACAGTACTGTGCAGCCGTCTTCATCGACCTCGCCAAGGCTTTCGACTCTGTCAATCACCATATTCTTATCGGCAGACTCAATAGCCTCAGATTTTTCGGATGACTGCCTTGCCTGGTTCACCAATTACTTTGCAGACAGAGTTCAGTGTGTCAAATCGGAGGGCATGCTGTCCGGTCCTCTGGCAGTCTCTATGGGGGTGCCACAGGGTTCAATTCTCGGGCCGACTCTTTTCTCTGTATATATCAATGATGTTGCTCTTGCTGCGGGCGATTCCCTGATCCACCTCTACGCAGACGACACCATTCTATATACTTTTGGCCCGTCATTGGACACTGTGCTATCTAACCTCCAAACGAGCTTCAATGCCATACAGCACTCCTTCCGTGGCCTCCAACTGCTCTTAAACGCGAGTAAAACCAAATGCATGCTTTTCAACCGATCGCTGCCTGCACCCGCATGCCCGGCTAGCATCACCACCCTGGATGGTTCCGACCTTGAATATGTGGACATCTATAAGTACCTAGGTGTCTGGCTAGACTGCAAACTCTCCTTCCAGACTCACATCAAACATCTCCAATCGAAAATCAAATCAAGAGTCGGCTTTCTATTCCACAACAAAGCCTCCTTCACTCACGCCGCCAAGCTTACCCTAGTAAAACTGACTATCCTACCGATCCTCGACTTCGGCGATGTCATCTACAAAATGGCTTCCAACACTCTACTCAGCAAACTGGATGCAGTCTATCACAGTGCCATCCGTTTTGTCACTAAAGCACCTTATACCACCCACCACTGTGACTTGTATGCTCTAGTCGGCTGGCCCTCACTACATATTCGTCGCCAGACCCACTGGCTCCAGGTCATCTACAAGTCCATGCTAGGTAAAGCTCCGCCTTATCTCAGTTCACTGGTCACGATGGCAACACCCATCCGTAGCACGCGCTCCAGCAGGTGTATCTCACTGATCATCCCTAAAGCCAACACCTCATTTGGCCGCCTTTCGTTCCAGTACTCTGCTGCCTGTGACTGGAACGAACTGCAAAAATCGCTGAAGTTGGAGACTTTTATCTCCCTCACCAACTTCAAACATCAGCTATCCGAGCAGCTAACCGATCGCTGCAGCTGTACATAGTCTATTGGTAAATAGCCCACGCATTTTCACCTACCTCATTCCCATACTGTTTTTATACTGTTTTTTATTTATTTACTTTTCTGCTCTTTTGCACACCAATATCTCTACCTGTACATGACCATCTGATCATTTATCACTCCAGTGTTAATCTGCAAAATTGTATTATTCGCCTACCTCCTCATGCCTTTTGCACACATTGTATATAGACTGCCCATTTTTTTCTACTGTGTTATTGACTTGTTAATTGTTTACTCCATGTGTAACTCTGTGCTGTCTGTTCACACTGCTATGCTTTATTTTGTCCAGGTCGCAGTTGCAAATGAGAACTTGTTCTCAACTAGCCTACCTGGTTAAATAAAGATGACATTTAAAAAAAAAAAAAAAAAAAAAAAATAAAAATTTAAAAACCCCTTGACTTGACTTGTACCAGTAGCCCCTGTATATAGCCTCCACATTGACTCTGAACCAGTACCCCCTGACTATATAGCCTCCACATTGACTCTGAACCAGTACCCCCTGTATATAGCCTCCACATTGACTCTGTACCTGTACCCCCTGTATATAGTCTCCACATTGACTCTGTACCAGTACCCCCTGTATATAGCCTCCACATTGACTCTGTACCAGTACACCCTGTATATAGCCTCCACATTGACTCTGAACCAGTAGCCCCTGTATATAGCGTCCACATTGACTCTGTACCAGTACCCCCTGTATATAGCCTCCACATTGACTCTATACCAGTACCCCCTGTATATAGTCTCCACATTGACTCTGTACCAGTACCCCCTGTATATAGTCTCCACATTGACTCTATACCAGTACCCCCTGTATATAGCCTCCACATTGACTCTATACCAGTGCCCCCTGTATATAGCCTCCACATTGACTCTATACCAGTACCCCTGTATATAGTCTCCACATTGACTCTATACCAGTACCCCTGTATATAGTCTCCACATTGACTCTATACCAGTACCCCCTGTATATAGCCTCCACATTGACTCTATACCAGTACCCCCTGTATATAGTCTCCACATTGACTCTGTACCGGTACCCCCTGTATATAGTCTCCACATTGACTCTGTACTAGTACCCCCTGTATATAGTCTCCACATTGACTCTGTACCGGTACCCCCTGTATATAGCCTCCACATTGACTCTGTACCAGTACCCCCTGTATATAGTCTCCACATTGACTCTGTACCAGTACCCTCTGTATATAGCCTCCACATTGACTCTGTACCAGTACCCCCTGTATATAGCCTCCACATTGACTCTGTACCAGTACCCCCTGTATATAGTCTCCACATTGACTCTGTACTAGTACCCCCTGTATATAGTCTCCACATTGACTCTGTACCGGTACCCCCTGTATATAGTCTCCACATTGACTCTGTACTAGTACCCCCTGTATATAGTCTCCACATTGACTCTGTACCGGTACCCCCTGTATATAGCCTCGTTACTTTCTATTTTCTTCTCTATTTATTTTTATTATTTTTATTGTTTACTTCAGTTTATACTTTCTTAAAACGTTTTTTAATTAAAACGGCATTGCTGGTTAAGGGCTTGTATGTAAGCAGGTCTACGCCTGTTGCATTCGGCGCATGTGACAAATAACATTTGATTTGATTTGACCACACAGGCTCCCTACAGCACAGAGACTCTGGCAGCTTGTGCACCATCATGCTCCCCATGAAATATCCTCTGAACCACTTTGTTCATACAGAAGTGGTTCAGTGTCCCACCGACTGAACCAAATGTTCCTCCAGCAAAAAACAGGCTTTAAAGGGATAGTTCATGCAAATTACAAAATTACACATTGGTTTTCTTACCCTTTAAGCAGTCTATGGACAATGTATTAAATAATGACAAGGAATACATGCTTTTTCTTTACTTGGCCACAGTTTCAAAATGCCAACTTTTTAGCATTTGTGGCACATTCTAATGCAATTCAATGTTACCGATATCAGCATTTTAATTTGGGTGAACTATTCCTTTAACCTAACTCAAAAGAGCCTTGATTCACCAGTGGATCCTGATCACTCAGCTGTATTGGCTAGTGCAGAAATCTCTTAAGTTCCAGATCAAATGAAATGTTATGTTTTGATGCAGGCCTTCAGAATGCAAAACACACTTTCACCGACATACCTCACTTTATTGATACCTATCAAGTAATCTACGGATTCTGAGAGTCAGGGACCAAAATATGGGTTTGTTTACCGACCTTAAGCTTATGCTATAATTGTTTGACTGCAAAATAAGTTTCAAAGTTTCAACGTTTATTCACCATGTGCCGAGGATACAACAGGTGTATAGAACAATACACTAACATTCTTACCTTGAGACCTCTTTCCCAACAATGCAGTGATCATAATAATTATAACAATAATCATTAATAATAATAATAGAAAATATAATATATACATTACCAGTCAAAAATTCTGGACACACCTACTCATTCCAGGGTTTACTTTATTTTCAATATTTTCTACTTGGTAGAATAATAGTGAAGACATAAAAATTATGAAATAGCACATATGGAATTATGTAGTAATCAAAAAAGTGTTAAACAAATCAAAATATATTTTATATTTGAGATTCTTCAAAATAGCCACCCTTTGCCTTGATGACAGCTTTGCATACTCTTGGCATCCTCTCAACCAAATTCACCTCAAATGCTTTTCCAACAGCCTTGAAGGAGTTCCCACATATGCTGAGCACTTGTTGGCTGCTTTTCCTTCACTCTGCGGTCCAACTCATCCCAAACCACCTCAATTGGGTTGAGGTCTGGTGATTGTGGAGACAAGGTCATATGATGCAGCACTCCATCACTCTCCTTCTTGGTCAAATAGCCCTTACACAGCCTGGAGGTGTGTTGGGCTATTGTCCTGTTGAAAAACAAATGATAGTCCCACAAAGCGCAAACCAGATGCGATGGCGTATTGCTGCAGAATGCTGTGGTTGCCATATTGGTTAAGTGTACCTTGAATTCTAAATAAATCACAGACAGTCTCACCAGCAAAGCACCCCCACACCATCACACCTCCTCTTCCTAGCTTCACGGTGGGAACCACACATGCAGCGATCTTACATTCACCTACTCTGCATCTCACAAAGACACAGAGATTGGAACCAAAAATATTAACTTTGGATTAATCAGACCAAAGGACAGATTTCCACCAGTCTAATGTCGATTGCTCATGTTTCTTGGCCAAGCAAGTCTCTTCTACTATTGGTGTCTTTTAGTAGTGGTTTCTTTGCAGCAATTCAACGATGAAGGCCTGATTCATGCAGTCTCCTCTGAACAGTTGATGTTGAGATGTGTCTGTTTCTTGAACTCTGTGAAGCATTCATTTGGGTTGCAATTTCTGAGGCTGGTAACTCTAATGAACTTATCCTCTGCAGCAGAGGTAACTCTGGGTCTTTCTTTCCTATGGCGGTCCTCATGAGAGCCAGTTTCATCATAACGCTTGATGGTTTTTGTGACTGCACTTGAAGAAAGTTAAAAGTTCTTCACATTTTCTGTATTGATTAACCTTCATGTCTTAAAGTAATGATGGCATGTCATTTCTCTTTGCTTATTTGAGCTGTTCTTGCCATAATATGGAATTGTTTTTTTACCAAATAGGGTCATCTTCTCTTTACCAACCCTACCTTGTCACAACACAACTGATTGGCTCAAACGCATTAAGAAGTAAAGAAATTCCACAAATTAACTTTTGACAAGGCACACCTGTTAATTCAAATGCATTCCAGATGACTGCCTCATGAAGCTGGTTGAGAGAATGCCAAGAGTGTGCAATGCTGTCATCAAGGCAAAGGGTGGCTACTTTGAAGAATCAAATGTAAAATATATTTTGATTTGTTTAATACTTGTTTGGTTACTAAATGATTCCATATGTGTTATTTCATAGTTTAGATGTCTTTACTATTATTCTACAATATAGAAAATACAAAAAAATAAAGAAAAACCCTGGAATGAGTAGCTGTGTCCAAACGTTTGACTGGTACTGTATGTAAACATTATATTACAAAAACACTGTCATGGGAAGCAAAAATAAAACATCACAAATCAGGTGTCTATACTTCAACACCAAAGTTAGATGAGATGATACAGGATGCAGTAATGAGTATCAAAACTGTCACCTGTAATGAAACGAAGGGCACTAATGGTAGATGGCATCCAAAGGTTTAAGAGTAGTAGCAGTTGCACTTTGATGAATAATATCACCATAATCAACAACAGATAAATACGATGGGAGTTAAAGAAAAAATAGAATGCAAGTATAGTGTGATAAGAGATACATACTGGCTACTTCAAACTGCAGATACCTACATCGTAAGGAATTGCTTAGAGTTGTCTCCCTCTTGTGGAATACATGATGACTGGCAAAGTTTTTTCTTTAGTTTCAGTATTGTCAGCTACGAGCAAACAGTCTGGGGTTTCTTATTGACTGTTCTCTCTCTCGCCCCATGGATACAGAAGGCGGAGATGTGTTTGCCATAAGATGAGAGAGTAGATTTCCCAAGAAATGTGATTGTGTCAGCTATGAGCAAACAGTCCAGGGTTTCAACATTGTTTCTCAATTAAATTATATTCGGTTAAACTTTCTATGAAGTACCTACCTATAATGCTTTATCATAACATACTTTATGTGTTAAGACACTGACTATACGCGTCCATAACCACTCATAAGTGGTTATTAAAGTCTGTATTATGTTTTATAGATCATGAACTATAATGACTTGTAAGAATATATACTGAGTAATAAATAACAACCAAGCTGGTTTAAAACGCCAAAAATATAGTTATTAGGCTACACACATTAGGCGCCATAATACAATATTATAAGGCTTTATGTGAGGCAGAAAGCCCAGTTTACATCTATGCGCAGCATTACAGGCTAAATATTATTGCGATCTGAGATGATAGATCGTTCCAGTTGTTCTCTCTCATATTTAAATGATAGGCAATGAATGTGGGCTGGTCCCTCTGAGCTCAACACCCGGATGTGTGCGGCACTTCGACTGCATAGTAGAATCGCTGGATCCAGATAATAGACTATTTGATGGGAATCAGATCGCGGATTACGACAAAAAAATGAAATCAACTGAATCGGTGCCGTTTTGGAATCACTGACAGAATGGAGGACGATCTGGTTTCAGAGGATGATATCTGTAAGAATGTATAATTCTCTCATTACTAACGGAATAGCTGTATGTATTGGTTTTTGTGATGCCTACTCCGCTCATCTGGCCTATATACTGTACTAGTCTAGGCAGCCTGCCTTTATCAGGTTATTGCACGCGCGGACACTGTATCAGAACAGATTCAGTCAGAATAATTGATGAATTGATAAGAGCTACCATGAACTGAAGCCAGTTCAAATACTAGGCTATGTTATATTGCAATGTGATGGTTGTCGGGCTGCATGACAGGGCTCATATGGTTCCTCCTTATAGGATGAAACCATAGCCTTTTGATTTGCATTACTTCTGAAATATGATATTGTAGTAGTGCTTGACTTGGGCATCAGATCACTGGAGCTGAATACCAGCACCTCAAATGTTCTACTGCTTGAGCTCCTGCACCACTTATAGAATATTAGCAGGACCTAGTTTGGGAACCCTGGTCTAGTGGTGAGGTGTTTAGCTGTTGTTTTAGCGCTAGTTTATCATTGCACTTATAAGAGGTTGGTGGAACATTAATTGGGGAGGACAGACTCGTGGTAATGGCTGGAGCAGAATGGGTGGCATGGTACCAAATACATCCAACACATTGTTTCCATGTGTTTAGTGCCGTTCCATTTACTCCGTTTCAGCCATTTTTATGAGCCGTCCTCTCCTCAGCAGCCTCCACTGGTTGCATTCGTTTTCTGACTTGTAATGCTCAATGTACCGTTTGATGTAGGCCTGGCAATGTTGTGCATAGTACAAGCATATAACCTCCGGGATAGACCGATCTAGGTCAGTCTCAACCAGTCTGTCATTGTTGTCTCATAAGAGAAACCAGCGTCTGTAGTCATAAAGAGTCTCAGAGTAAGAGTTCTGATCTAGGACCAGTTCCCCCCTTTCCATATAATCATATTAATTGTGATTGAAGGACTAAACTGATTCCAGATCAGCACTAAAGACACTTCATGAATACAGTAGGAAGACTACACAGACCAAATCACAGTTATCCCTATGGGTTTTTGTAAGTCTAGGTGTTTATATGTCTGTGGTTACCTAGATTGGTTCTCAATCAGAGGCAGCTGTTTATCGTTGTCTCTGATTGGGGACCATACTTAGGGAGCATATTCCTTGGGTAGTTTGTGGGTTCTTAGTCTATGTTTAGTTGCCTGTCTGCACTAGCCATAATGGCTTCACGGTTCGGTTATGTTGTTTTGTATTAGTTTTGTTCAGTGTTTGTTCTTCCATTAAAAGAAGTATGTATGCTTACCACGCTGTGCCTTGGTCTCCTCCATACAACGACCGTGACAGGTGCAGTGCTAGAGGTGTCACTACAGACCTGGGTTCGATCCCAGGTCCAGCGTGGTCTGTGTTAGGGGAGGGTTTTGGCTGTGGGGGGGCTTTACTTGGCTCATCGCGCTCTAGCGACTCCTGCAGGCTGACCTCGGTCATCAGTTGAACGGTGACACATTGGTGCGGCTGGCTTCCGTGTTAAGCGTGTGGGTGTTAAGAAGTGCGGTTGATTTGGGGACGTGTGACTCGGAGGTTTAGAGGACGCAAGGGGAAGAAAAGGGGGTAAGAAAAAAGACAGGCATCAACATGAAGGCAAATAAATACATTTGACAGATCAATCCATGGCTGAGGCAGTGATCCATACATCACAAAATCCATTGGATAGATATTTAAGAGTTAAAATGGTGGCCTGGGATCAGTATGTTTAACTACCTTGTTCAGGGACAGAATGACAGATATTTACCTTGTCACCTGGGGGATTTGATCTCGCAACCTTTCGGTTACTGGCCCAACGCTTTAACCACTAGGCTACCTGCCCCCTCCTTGTGAACAGAGATAGAGCCTGACGCTTGTTCCTGTTTCTCCCATCCTCCTTTCCATGGACCATGTCTGTTCACAGTGCTCCGGTCGGAGAAAGAATTCCACGATGCAGCAAAGAGGAACGACACGGACAAAATGCGGGAGCTGATGAAGAAAGGAGTGGACATCAAGGCCAACAACAAAGTGAGTGCATGTACGGGATTGGAGAGCATACACACAGTCACAGTCGTTGGCAGATACACACACACACACACATGCACGCACGCACACACACACACACACTTACACACAATAGTTTACCACTGTCAATTGAATAAGGGATGCTATGCATGTTTTTCATGATAATGACTATTGTTGTGTTGAAACCTGACTGAAAGTGAGTTCACAAGAACTACTAATTCCACAACTTCTACTAAGCTGTACTAATTCCCATTAGTAAACCACAGTGCAAATACCCAGGAAGGATTAGATCTGACAGAGTCGATGCCAGTCAGTCAGTGCCACACTGCCAAGGCTTTAGCAGCTGTAGCTTTGTTCCTGCCATTTGTGAAAGGAAAAGGAAACCAGCATCTTGTTGTCCCGGGAAAAGGATATGACCCGGATTTCACCTCACTGTGGTGAAATAACACCCTCTGACTTGTTTCTCCTGGCTAGCATGGCCCAAGGTTTCACCGCTAGGTCCTTAACTGTTTCTCACTCAATGTTCTTGCAAATAAGTTGCATAATAAAAGTGTTTTGGTTTTTTTGCAGTAAAATATAGCATGCAACTTATGTTTTCTTCTCTGTGTCTTGATGAACTGAATTACCCTGCAGGGATCATGAAAGTATGAAGCTGTCTATGTGGTTATATAGTGGAAGTATCTCAACCTAGACTTTACATAACCTTTCAGAGCTGTTACTGTATCTGTTCCAGTGGAAAGGGAGAGGCTTCTGTCTACCTCAAGCTTCTTTATCTGCATGCTCACGTCCACTGCAGATAAACCACCTTTCATGCCTACATTATTGTTGTGTTTTATTTCATTCTGATTCAGAACACTTTATTGTCCTACATTGGGCGATTTGGTTTGCGGCTGTGAAAGAACAGCTACACACTAAAAACACATCAAAAGCATTTTACATTCAAATGTATTTCTCTCTCCTCTCTATCGGGTTGTTTCTCTCTACGGGTTGTTTCTCTATCTGGGTTGTTTCTCTATCGGGTTGTTTCTCTCTATCGGGTTGTTTCTCTATCGGGTTGTTTCTCTATCGGGTTGTTTCTCTATCGGGTTGTTTCTCTCTATCGGGTTGTTTCTCTCTCCTCTCTATCCTCTCTATCTCTGGGGTTGTTTCTCTCTCCTCTCTATCGGGTTGTTTCTCTCTATCGGGTTGTTTCTCTCTCCTCTCTATCGGGTTGTTTCTCTCTCCTCTCTATCGGGTTGTTTCTCTCTCCTCTCTATCGGGTTGTTTCTCTCTCCTCTCTATCGGGTTGTTTCTCTCTCCTCTCTATCGGGTTGTTTCTCTCTCCTCTCTATCGGGTTGTTTCTCTCTCCTCTCTATCGGGTTGTTTCTCTCTCTGTCTCTATCGGGTTGTTGTTTCTCTCTCCTCTCTATCGGGTTGTTTCTCTCTCCTCTTGTTTATCGGGTTGTTTCTCTCTATCGGGTTGTTTCTCTCTCCTCTCTATCGGGTTGTTTCTCTCTCCTCTCTATCGGGTTGTTTCTCTCTCCTCTCTATCGGGTTGTTTCTCTCTCCTCTCTATCGGGTTGTTTCTCTCTCCTCTCTATCGGGTTGTTTCTCTCTCTCGGGTTGTTTCTCTCTCCTCTCTATCGGGTTGTTTCTCTCTCCTCTCTATCGGGTTGTTTCTCTCTCCTCTCTATCGGGTTGTTTCTCTCTATCGGGTTGTTTCTCTCTCCTCTCTATCGGGTTGTTTCTCTCTCCTCTCTATCGGGTTGTTTCTCTCTTCTCGGGTTGTTTCTCTATCGGGTTGTTTCTCTCTCTATCGGGTTGTTTCTCTCTCGGGTTGTTTCTCTATCGGGTTGTTTCTTCTCTCTATCGGGTTGTTTCTCTCTCTCTATCGGGTTGTTTCTCTCTCCTCTCTATCGGGTTGTTTCTCTCTCCTCTCTATCGGGTTGTTTCTCTCTATCGGGTTGTTTCTCTCTCCTCTCTATCGGGTTGTTTCTCTCTATCGGGTTGTTTCTCTCTATCGGGTTGTTTCTCTCTATCGGGTTGTTTCTCTCTATCGGGTTGTTTCTCTCCTCTCTATCGGGTTGTTTCTGTCTCCTCTATCGGGTTGTTTCTCTCCTCTCTATCGGGTCTCTATCGGGTTGTTTCTCTCCTCTCTATCGGGTTGTTTCTCTCTCTCTCGGGTTGTTTCTCTCCTCTTGTTTCGGGTTGTTTCTCTCTATCGGGTTGTTTCTCTCTCTCCTCTCTATCGGGTCTCTATCGGGTTGTTTCTCTCCTCTCTATCGGGTTGTTTCTGTCTCCCTCTCTATCGGGTTGTTTCTCTATCGGGTTGTTTCTCTCTATCGGGTTGTTTCTCTCTCTCTATCGGGTTGTTTCTCTCTCCTCTCTATCGGGTTTCTCTATCGTTTTTCTCTCCTCTCTATCGGGTTGTTTCTCTATCGGGTTGTTTCTCTCTCTCTATTTCGGGTTGTTTCTCTCTCCTCTCTATCGGGTTGTTTCTCTCTCTCTCTATCGGGTTGTTTCTCTCTCTACTCTTTCTCTATCGGGTTGTTTCTCTCTCTATCGGGTTGTTTCTCTCTACCGGGTTGTTTCTCTCTCCTCTCTATCGGGTTGTTTCTCTCTCCTCTCTATCGGGTTGTTTCTCTCTCCTCTCTATCGGGTTGTTTCTCTCTCCTCTCTATCGGGTTGTTTCTCTCTCCTCTCTATCGGGTTGTTTCTCTCTCCTCTCTATCGGGTTGTTTCTCTCTCCTCTCTATCGGGTTGTTTCTCTCTCTCTATCGGGTTGTTTCTCTCTCTCTTGTTTCTCTCTATCGGGTTGTTTCTCTCTTGTTTCTCTCTCCGGGTTGTTTCTCTCTATCGGGTTGTTTCTCTCTCCTCTCTATTGTTTCGGGTTGTTTCTCTCTTGTTTCTCTCTCCTCTCTATCGGGTTGTTTCTCTCTCCTCTCTATCGGGTTGTTTCTCTCTATCGGGTTGTTTCTCTCTCCTCTCTATCGGGTTGTTTCTCTCTATCGGGTTGTTTCTCTCTCCTCTCTATCGGGTTGTTTCTCTCTCCTCTCTATCGGGTTGTTTCTCTCTCCTCTCTATCGGGTTGTTTCTCTCTATCGGGTTGTTTCTCTCTCCTCTCTATCGGGTTGTTTCTCTCTCCTCTCTATCGGGTTGTTTCTCTCTCCTCTCTATCGGGTTGTTTCTCTCTATCGGGTTGTTTCTCTCTCCTCTCTACCGGGTTGTTTCTCTCTACCGGGTTGTTTCTCTCTCCTCTCTACCGGGTTGTTTCTCTCTACCGGGTTGTTTCTCTCTCCTCTCTATCGGGTTGTTTCTCTCTATCGGGTTGTTTCTCTCTCCTCTCTATCGGGTTGTTTCTCTCTATCGGGTTGTTTCTCTCTCCGGGTTGTTTCTCTCTCCTCTCTACCGGGTTGTTTCTCTCTACCGGGTTGTTTCTCTCTACCGGGTTGTTTCTCTCTCCCGGGTTGTTTCTCTCTCGGGTTGTTTCTCTCTATCGGGTTGTTTCTCTCGGGTTGTTTCTCTCTCTCTCTATCGGGTTGTTTCTCTCTCTATCGGGTTGTTTCTCTCTCCTCGGGTTGTTTCTCTCTATCGGGTTGTTTCTCTCTCCTCTCTATCGGGTTGTTTCTCTCTCCTCTCTATCGGGTTGTTTCTGTCTCCTCTCTATCGGGTTGTTTCTCTCTATCGGGTTGTTTCTCTCCTCTCTATCGGGTTGTTTCTCTCTCCTCTCTATCGGGTTGTTTCTCTCTATCGGGTTGTTTCTCTCTCCTCTCTATCGGGTTGTTTCTCTCTATCGGGTTGTTTCTCTCTCCTCTCTACCGGGTTGTTTCTCTCTATCGGGTTGTTTCTCTCCTCTCTATCGGGTTGTTTCTCTCTATCGGGTTGTTTCTCTCTCCTCTCTATCGGGTTGTTTCTCTATCGGGTTGTTTCTCTCTCCTCTCTATCGGGTTGTTTCTCTCTCCTCTCTATCGGGTTGTTTCTCTCTCCTCTCTACGGGTTGTTTCTCTCTCTCTATCGGGTTGTTTCTCTCTCCTCTTCTATCGGGTTGTTTCTATCGGGTTGTTTCTCTCTATCGGGTTGTTTCTCTCTCTCTATCGGGTTGTTTCTCTCTATCGGGTTGTTTCTCTATCGGGTTGTTTCTGTCTCCTCTCTATCGGGTTGTTTCTGTCTCCTCTCTATCGGGTTGTTTCTCTCTATCGGGTTGTTTCTCTCTATCGGGTTGTTTCTCTCTCCTCTCTATCGGGTTGTTTCTGTCTCCTCTCTATCGGGTTGTTTCTCTCTCGGGTTGTTTCTCTCTATCGGGTTGTTTCTCTATCGGGTTGTTTCTGTCTCCTCTCTATCGGGTTGTTTCTGTCTCCTCTCTATCGGGTTGTTTCTCTATCGGGTTGTTTCTCTATCGGGTTGTTTCTCTATCGGGTTGTTTCTTCTATCGGGTTGTTTCTCTCTCGGGTTGTTTCTGTCTCCTCTCTATCGGGTTGTTTCTCTATCGGGTTGTTTCTGTCTCCTCTCTATCGGGTTGTTTCTCTATCGGGTTGTTTCTGTCTCCTCTCTATCGGGTTGTTTCTCTCTATCGGGTTGTTTCTGTCTCTCTATCGGGTTGTTTCTGTCTCCTCTCTATCGGGTTGTTTCTCTCTCCTCTCTATCGGGTTGTTTCTCTCTATCGGGTTGTTTCTCTCTATCGGGTTGTTTCTGTCTCCTCTCTATCGGGTTGTTTCTCTCCTCTCTATCGGGTTGTTTCTGTCTCCTCTCTATCGGGTTGTTTCTGTCTCCTCTCTATCGGGTTGTTTCTGTCTCCTCTCTATCGGGTTGTTTCTGTCTCCTCTCTATCGGGTTGTTTCTCTCCTCTCTATCGGGTTGTTTCTCTCTCCTCTCTATCGGGTTGTTTCTCTCTCCTCTCTATCGGGTTGTTTCTCTCTCCTCTCTATCGTGATGTTTCTCTCTCCTCTCTATCGGGTTGTTTCTCTCTCCTCTCTATCGGGTTGTTTCTCTCTCTCGGGTTGTTTCTCTCGCTCCTCCTCTCTCACCATTCTCATTGTGTTTTCTCTCTCTTCCTCCTCTCACTCTCCACAGAAAGGCCGTACAGCGCTGCACTGGGCGGCAGGGGCTGGGAACGAGCAGGCTCTACGTCTGCTACTAGACCATAATAATGAGGTGGATGTGGAGGACAGTGTAGGTACACACACACTCACACTCACGCTTACACTCACACTCACGCTTACACTCACACTCACAAACACACTTACACTCATACAGACAGTGTTTTATTGTGGGCTATGGCCTCACAAAGTTTATTGCAGTTACTCAGCCATGATCTGCATTTTCTTATGAACTGTGCGTAAAATTGCTCATAACATCCCACCTTTGTCTATGAGCCCTTGAGACAACTCTGTCTCTAATGCAGTTAATTTGGGTGTATAGTGAGGTAACAGTTAGACACCTTCATATTCATCAGCGTAGACGTGGGGGGTCGTAGAAATTACCTTACTCAGTTTTTCTTGTCTGGTTCTCTGCACAGGCACACACAAAGTGCATGCTCGCACACACACCCGCAGACACACCCGCAGACACACCCGCAGACACACCCACACACACACACACACACACACACACACACACACACACACACACACACACACACACACACACACACACACACACACACACACCCTTTGTCTCAGGACACTGGCATTATAATGACTGTGATGATGAATATTTCATCACACACAAGTAAGACACAGACAGGCAGTCTAAATGGTGATTTAATGTGTTTTGCCACTGCAATGTGTTGACTGCGTCCTGCTTGTGCTACTGCAATATTCTTAATTACAACAGACATAAGGTTGTATTCTACATTCTAAATTAACCTACAAATCATTCAGACCCGTTGACTTTTTAAACATTTTGTTACGTTACTGCCTTATTCAAAAATGGATTCAACTGTTTTAATTCCTTTTCAATCCACACAAAATAGCCTGTAATAACAAGGAATAAACAGGTTTCTATACATTTTGAAATAAACTGAAATATCACATTTACATAAGCATTCAGACCTTTTACTCAGTACTTTGTTGGAGCGTCTTTGGCAGCGATTACAGCCTCGAGACTTCTTGGGTAGGACGCTACAAGCTTGGCACACCTATATTTGGGGAGTTTCTCCCATTTTTCTCTGCAGATCCTCTCAAGATCTGTCAGATTGGATGGGGAGCGTCGCTGCACAGCTATTTTCAGGTCTCTCCAGATATGTTAGATCGGGTTCAAGCCCGGGCTCTGGCTGGGCCATCCAAGGACATTCAGAGACTTGTCCCAAAGCCACTCCTGCGTTGTCTTGACTGTGCTTGGGGTCGATGAGCTGTTGGAAGGTGAACCTTTACCCCAGTCTGAGGTCCTGAGCGCTCTAGAGCAGGTTTTCATCAAGGATCTCTTTGTACTTTGCTCCGTTATTCTTTCTCTTGATCCTGACTAGTCTCCCAGTCCCTGCTGCTGAAAACATCCCCACAGCATGATGCTGCCACCACCATGCTTCACCGTAGGGATGGTGCCAGGATTTCTCCAGACATGATGCTTGGCATTCAGGTCAAAGAGTTCAATCTTGTTTTCATCAGACCAGAGAATCTTGTTTCTCATGGTCTGAGAGTCCTTTAGGTGCCTTTTTGCAAACTCTTAAGTTATACGGTCTTCTGCCTTCTATTGAGGAGTGGCTTCTGTCTGGCCACTCTATCGTAAAGGCCAGATTGTTGGAGTGCTGCAGAGATGTCCTTCTGTAAGATTCTCCCATCTCTACAGAGCAACTCTGAAGCTCTGTCAGAGTGACCATCGGGTTCTTGGTCACCTCCCTGACCAAGGCCCTTCTCCCCCGATTGCTCAGTTTGGCTGGGTGGCCAGCTCTAGGAAGAGTCTTGGTGGTTCCAAACTTCTTCCATTTAAGAATTATGGAGGCCACCGTGTTGTTGGGGACCTTCAATGCTGCAGAATGGTTTTGTTGTGCCCTTACCCAGATCTGTGCCTCGACAAAATCCTGTCTCGGAGCGCTATGGAAAATTGACCTTTGACCTCATGGCTTGATTTTTTTCTCTGACATGCACTGTCAACTGTGGGACCTTACATAGACAGGCGTGTGCCTTTCAAAATCATGTCCAATAAGTTGAATTTACCACAGGTGGACTCCAAGTTGTATGGAAACAGGATGCACCTGAGCTCAATATCGAGTCTCATAGCTTGAAAACAATTATAAAACCCATTTTTTTTCTTTGTCATTATGGGATATTGTGTGTAGATTGATGAGGGGGAAAGTATTTAATCCATTTTATAATAAGGCTGTAACATAGCAACATTTGGAAAAAGTCAAGTGGTCTAAATACTTTCCGATTGCACTGTATACATTACATTCAAAAGGTATTCCCACCCCTTGACTTTTTCCAAATTTTGTTGTGTTACGGCCTGAATTTAAAATGTATTTAATTGAAATTGTGTCACTGGCCTACTACACACAATACCTCATAATGTCAAAGTGTAATTATATTTTTAGAAGTGTTTACAAATTAATTTAAAAAAATAAAAGCTGAAATGTCTTGAGTCAATAAGTATTCAACTGCCAAGCCTAAATAAATTCAGGAGTAAAAATGTGCTGAACAAGTCACATAATCAATTGCATGGTGCAATAAGTGTTTAACATGATTTCTGAATGACTACCTCCTCTCTTTACCCGGCGAGGGGACAGTGTAAAGTTATACTGTTCCACACACATACAATTATATGTAAGGTCCCTGAATCGAGCGGTGAATTTCCAACAGATTCAATGACAAAGACCAGGGAAATGTTATAATGCCTTGCAAAGAAGGGCTTTGAATAAAACAAAGCAGACATTGAATATCCTTTTGAGCAGATACAGGCAACTTTCCTAACTCAGTTGCCGGAGAGGATGGAAACCACTCAGGGATTTCACCATGAGGCCAATGGTGACTATAAAACAGTTAGAGTTTAATGGCTGTGATAGGAGTAAACTGAGGATGGATCAACAACATTGTAGTTACTCCACAATACTAACCTAAATGACAGAGTGAACACAACATGCCTACCACTTTGAAGCTGCAAAATATTTTTATTGTGAAACAAGCAAGAAATAAGACAAAAAAACAGAACTTGAGCGTGCATAACTATTCCCCCTCAAGTCAACTTTGTAGAGCCACCTTTTGCAGAAATTACACCTACAAGTCTCTTGGAATATGTCTCTATAAGCTTGGCACATCTTGCCACTGGGAGTTTTTCAAAACTGCTCCATCTCCTTCAATTTGGTTGTGTTCAGTTGGTGTACAGCAATCTTTAAGTCATACGACAGATTCTCAATTTGATTGAGGTCTGGGCTTTGACTAGGCCATTCCAAGACAATTAAATGTTTCCCCTTAAACCACTCGAGTGTTGCTTTAGCAGTATGCTTAGGGCCATTGTCCTACTGGATGGTGAACCTCTCAAATCTCTGGAAGACTGAAACAGGTTTCCCTCAAGCATTTCCCTGTATTTAGTGCCATCCATCATTCGTTCAATTCAGAAAAGTTTCCCAGTCCCTGCCGATAAAACAAAAAAAATTATATATATATATATATATATATATATAGTTTTTTATTTAAAATTTTTTTATTAACCAGGTAGGCCAGTTGAGAACAAGTTCTCATTTACAACTGCAACCTGGCCAAGATAAAGCCAAGATCAAGCAAAGCAGTACAACAAAAAGAGTTACACATGGGATAAACAAAAGTACAATCAATAACACAATAGAAAAAATATATATACACAGTGTGTGCAAATGGAGTAAGGAGTTAAGGCAATAAATAGGCCATAGTAGTGAAGTAATTACAATTTAGCAAATTAACACTGGAGTGATAGATGTGCAGATGATGATGTGCAAGTAGAAATACTGGTGTGCAAAAGAGGTAGGTAGTTGGATTGGCTTTTACAGACAGGCTGTGTACAGCTGCAGTGATTGGTATGCTGCTCAGATAGCTGATGCTTAAAGTTATTGAGGGAGATATGTCTCCAACTTCAGCGATTTTTGCAATTCGTTCCAGTCATTGGCATCAGAGAACTGGAAGGGAAGGCGGCCAAAGGAGTTGTTGGCTTTGGGGATGACCAGTGAGATACACCTGCTGGAGCGTGTGCTAAGGGTGGGTGTCATGGTGAGCTGAGATGAGGCAGAGCTTTACCTAGCAAAGACTTATAGATAACCTGGAGCCAGTGGGTCAGCCGAATATGTAGCAAGGGCCAGCCGATGAGAGCATACAGGACGCAGTGATGGGTGGTATATGGGGCTTGGTGACAAAACGGATGGCACGGTGATAGACTGCATCCAGTTTGCCGAGTAGAGTGTTGGAGGCTATTTTGTAGATGACATCACCGAAGTCGAGGATCGGTAGGATAGTCAGTTTTACGAGGGTATGTTTGGCAGCGTGAGTGAAAGAGGCTTTGTTGTGAAATAGATTCTAGATTTAATTTTGGATTGGAGATGCTTAATATGAGTCTGGAAGGAGAGTTTAGTCTAGCCATACACCTAGGTATTTGTAGTTGTCCACATATTCTAAGTCAGAACCGTAATGACGCAAGTCGGGCGAGCGGGTGCGAGCTGCGATCGGTTGAAGAACATGTATTTAGTTTTACTAGCGTTTAAGAGCAGTTGGATTCCACAGGAGAAGTGGTATGGCACTGAAGCTCGTTTGGAGGTTTGTTAACACATTGTCCAAAGAAGGGCTAGAAGTATACAGAATGGTGTCGTCTGCGTATAAGTGGATCAAGGAATCACCCGCAGCAAGAGCGACATCATTGATATATACAGAGAAAAGAGTCGGCCTGAGAATTGAATCCTGTGGTACCTCCATAGAGACTGCCAGAGGTCTGGACAACAGGCCCTCCGATTTGACACACTGAATTCTAACTGAGAAGTAGTTGGTGAACCAGGTGAGGCAGTCATTTGAGAAACCAAGGCTGTTGAGTCTACCGATAAGAATACGGTGAGTGACAGAGTCGAAAGCCTTGGCCAGGTCGATGAAGACGGCTGCACAGTACTGTCTTTTATCGATGGCGGTTATGATATCGTTTAGTATCTCAGAGTGATGAGAGGTGTTGGGTTTGTGCCAGATATAGCGTTTCCCTTGATGGCCAAAAAGCTCAATTTTAGTCTCATCTGACCAGAGTACCTTCTTCCATATGTTTGGGGAGTCGCCCACGTGCCTTTTGGCGAACACCAAACGTGTTTGCTTATTTTTGTTCTTTAAGCAATGTCTTTTTTTTGCCACTCCTCCGTAAAGCCCAGCTCCGTGGAGTGTACTGCTTAAAGTGGTCCTATGGACAGATACTCCGATCGCCGCTGTGGAGCTTTGCAGCTCCTTCCTATCTTTGGTCTCTTTGTTGCCTCTTTGATTAATGCCCTCCTTGCCTTGTCCATGTGTTTTGGTGGGCGGCCCTCTCTTGGCATGTTTGTTGTGGTTCTTTCCATTTTTTAATGGTGCTCCGTGGGATGTTCAAAGTTTCATAACCCAACCCTGATCTACACTTCTCCACAACTTTGTCCCTGACCTGTTTGGAGAGCTCCTTGGTCTTCATGGTGCCACTTGCATGGTGGTGCCCCTTGCTTGGTGGTGTTGCAGACTCTGGGGTCTTTCAGAACAGGTGTATATATACTGAGATCACGTGACAGATCATGTGACACTTAGATTGTACACAGGTGGACTTTATTTAACTAGTTATGTGACTTTTGAAGGTAATTGGTTGCACCAGATCATATTTAGGGGCTTCATAGAAAAGGGGGGGAATACATATGCACGCACCACTTCATTTTTTTTTTTTTTTTTATTTTTTTTTAAATAAGTTATTTTTTAAATTTCACTTCCCCAATTTGGACTATTTTGTGTATGTCCATTACATGAAATCCAAATAAATATATTTAAATTACAGGTTGTAATACAACAAAATAGGAAAAATGCCAAGGGGAATGAATACTGTATGCTTTTTTTTTTATAAAAAGAAACAATGAAGTTAAGCGCAGGCAACATCCTAGAAGAACCTGGCTAAATCTGCTTTCTAACAGACACTGGGTGTAACAATGTGCACTGAGAGTTGGGAAGCAAGTTCAGGGAGTGTTTTAGTCAAGTAAACAGAACATAATACTAACCAAGAAACACTAACAGCACACAGACATAAAACAGAAACAATGACGCCTGGGGAAGGAACCAAAGGGAGTGACATATAAAGGGAAGGTAATCAGGGAAGTGATGGAGTCCAGGTGAGTCTGACGACACGCGGGTGCGCGTAACGATGGTGACAGGTGTGCGCCATAACGAGCAGCCTGGTGACCTAGAGTCCGGAGAGGGAGCACACTTGACACAGAGACAAATTCCCCTTTCAGCAGGACAATAACCTAAAACAAGGCCAAATATAAACTGCTTACCAAGACAACATTGAATGTTCCTGAGTGGCCTACTGTAGTTACAGCTTTGACTTAAATCTGCTTGAAAATCTATGGAAAGACTTGAAACTGGCTGTCTAGCAATGATCAACAATCAACTTGACAGAGCTTGAAGAATCTTTCAAATAATAATGTGCAAATATTGTACAATCCATGTGTTCTCAGGTGTGATTCTAATATGTATTGACTCATGGGTATGAACACTTATGTACATTTGATATTTTTGTATTTAAATAACAATAAATTAGCAACATTTTCTAAAAACATGTTTTCACTTTGTCATTATGGGTTATTGTGTTAAGATGGGTGAAAAAAGCAACACTTTTCTCCATGTTGAAAATCAGGCTTTAAAACAACATTTGAATAAGTCAAGGGGAAAATACTTCCTGAAGGCTCTGTGTGTATATTATATATGAGGCAGAGATGGAGGCTACATAATCATGGAGATCAAATTGGCTGCGAGTCCAGAAGAGGGTGAGTAAAGTGAACAGCAGCAGCTACTTAGAAAATGTGTGTTCATTCTATTTCTACAACATGCTGTCCCTTCTCAGTTTGGTATGAATCCTCTGCTGCTGGCAGCCTGGTTCGGTCGCCTCAAGATCCTACAGATCCTCGTGGCCTCTGGCGCAAAGCTCAACTGTGAAAACAAAGTAAGTTATTAAATTAATTACATGAGTTGACCAAATTCAATGGAACGGATCCTACCCCCAATGATGTAAACACGTGGATAGAACTACATCATGCGATTATCTTCATGTTATAGTGTTTTAATTCTGTCTATTCCACAATTGTGTCTCATTTTAACTAGTCATAGCTTGTATAATTCAGGCAAACAATATGCTGTTTGTCTTCACACCTATGCACACAAAAGAAAAGCCAACTTAACATATTGCTTAATCAGGGGAACTCTGAGTTGGGTGGACTTCAAAAGGACAAGAAGTTGAGCTGATGTGTTCAAGTTTGTTCACTCAACAAATAATGCTCGAAGTTAGCTGAATTTGAACAAGCTTGTTGAGTAACATTACAAATTCATGTTTGCTCAAAACCAATCATCTTCATATTTCCCTGCAGGTTTGTTTTCAGAATTGTTGATTTAATCTTATGCTACATTTTTCTGAACTAACCCAATCTGTTAGTAGTTGGACTTATTGCACCAGTTACTGAGATGGCTGTTCCAGTTGAGATGATTTAGGTCTCATTAATCAATCTTCTCTACCCCAGCAGTCAATTTTGGATATCCTTACTCTGGCTGGATTCCTCAAAAAATTACATCACTTTGCAAGCCAGCATACAGTGTTTTGACCAGTGTGTTATGGTGTAATTAGACCCTCAAACATCATAGAATTTTAGCATCCAGGCAATGGAAGTGCAATTTCTGCATACTATGCCTTTTAAAGCTTGCAAATATAGTGCTCTGTAAGTTAATTTATATGTCATAATAATTGACTGACTTACTTGACTTAAGCCTTTGGCTCCTATGAGGAGCATAGGCCATTGACAAATGTACTCCATCTCACTCGGTTTGGGGCAAGTGTCACGCCCTGACCTTAGAGACGTTTTATTTCTCTATTTGGTTAGGTCAGGGTGTGATTTGTGTGGGCATTCTATGTTTTCTATTTCTTTGTTTTTGGCCAAGTGTGGTTCCCAATCAGAGGCAGCTGTCTATCATTGTCTCTGATTGGGAATCATACTTAGGCAGCTTTTTCCCACCTAATGTTGTGGGTAATTATTTATTTTCTGTCTACCACAGTTGCGTCATGTTCTGTTTTTTTTTTTTTGTGAAGGTTTCACTTTATTAAAGATGTGGAATTACATGCACGTTGCGCCTTGGCTCATCTATGACGGAGTTTGAAGACAGTGAACGTGACAGCAAGTTTTTCAGATCACACCACTTGAGGCGGCTTTCAGTCATTTCTGTCTTACAATTCATTTTTGTATTATAATAAGACTTATAATATGTTATGTATCCGTCTCTCTGTCAGAATGGGCTGGGCCTGCTGCACTGTGCCGCCCAGCGGGGTCATAGCAGAGTGCTGGAGTTCATCATGGAGGACCTAGTAGAGGATGTACTGCTGGACAGGGTGGACAATGTGACTGCCCCACACCACATTACCGGTTCTTCACTAGCACACTTTCTGCACTTTCCTAGTTCTTTCAAAGACCTTTCATAGCAAATTCCTTGAACTGGTATTTTCCTGGGAGTGCTTTCCTTTCTCAGTACTTTCCCAGTACTGTCCTAGGGCTTTGCTTTCCTTATACTCTCCCTGTGTGTGCTTTAGTCTCAACCCTGCCTGGTTACAGGATTTACAAGGGAAATTGATGATGACACAATTTAAAAAAATCTTATTTAAAAAATGTTTTTGATGCAGTATCACCACCCTCTGTGCACAACAGATACCTTGAGGGTTTACTATGCTACCTATTATTTATCCTGTGCCATGTTAGATGTGTTTACTAGGATGTCAAACCTGCTTGTCGCATGTTGGCTGGACATCAGTGACATCAAGCCCCACCCCCCCCAACAGCCAACTGTTGCTTACAGAGTGACATACTAGTCCCTTGCTCTGTTGGCTAAAACGGTTGGCTTGTGTGTTTGTGCAGGAGGTTATTAGTTCGAGCCCTGCTTGGGGCAGAACAGAAGACATGGTTATTCCATACTGTCAATACTTTCATACTGTCATTTGGTCATATTGTCATTAGTGTCATTTGGTCATACTGTGATGTTGTCATTACTGTTACTGTCTTCTTCTAGTTAATCCCTCACTCCCTGTTTTACTGTCAGTCTGGGAAGACAGCTTTTCACCTGGCTGCAGAACATGGACAACTAGAGGTGGTTGAGTTCCTCATCGGTATGGGCTGCACTCACGGCCTCAAGGATAAGGTAGGTTCAGACGTTGACACATGTCCACACATACACACTTATAGGTTAATACATGATTAGGCTAGTATTACAGTAGCGAGAGAGTAAACATTAACTTTAAACACCTTTGGAAAACGCGTTTACATTACTTTTCCTGTGTGTTTGTAACTAAGATGTTATCATGTAAATATAACATGATGTCTTTGTGTTTATATATATTGTATAGGATGAAAACATGGCCATCCATCTAGCAGCCAAGCATGGACATAATGAGGTCCTGCAGAAGTTAGTTGAGACAGGAGTGGACATTGACGAGAGAAACATAGTGAGTAAAGAACATATTGTCACTGTGTGGTGTGGTGTAGGGTTAAAAGCAGCCCAGAAACTATATTTTATATTCAATGTCTTTCAGCTGTCGTGGTTCCTGCTTCACTTTATATGGATAATGAT
The DNA here is from genome assembly GCF_021184085.1 of Oncorhynchus gorbuscha. Classification (NCBI taxonomy): domain Eukaryota; kingdom Metazoa; phylum Chordata; class Actinopteri; order Salmoniformes; family Salmonidae; genus Oncorhynchus; species Oncorhynchus gorbuscha. The sequence continues at coordinate 340,979 of NW_025745422.1, forward strand.
GAGAGAAAAAAGTTTACTATGAATTTATGTTTTGCTTCTAAACCTTTTTTGCCAGGAAATAACATTCTATTTTACTATAATAATTAGGCTTACAGCTACTTGTTCTATTTTATATGGTTGATTATTCCCTATTCAGTTGATAGAATGTAAAGCTGATGGAGGCCTGTTGTGACGTGATATTTGGTTCTCCAGGACGGACTGACACCTCTGCACCTGTCCTCTGATGGAGGTCACTATGAATGTGTCAAACTACTGCTGGAGGCCTGCTGTAATGTCAACGCGCTGACAAACGTAAGGGTCAACTTTCAATTAACTATAACTCATAAAGGCTTTATAGAGCATTCATCTATATATTCATATAGCTGTAAACGTATGGGCAGAGGACCACCTAGAAGTGGGTGCTTCCTATGCACTGACTGGGACCTTCTCTTCCAAGACAATGGTCTTAACTCTTGCAGAGACAGGAATGGATGATAATACATGATTTCTAAAGCATCTAAATGTCTTAAAGGGTTTATAAAGACTTTAAGTAAATTGTAATTAGTTTAAAGTAGTACCTGATTATCACACTTACATTTAAGACTGAATCTAAGATGGATAGATAATTGGATATATGTATAATGTCAAAGTGACAACTAATGTGTGAGACTGAGAGGTACATTAGTGAGTCTGAACTGTGACCTGTCCCACTATGTTGTTGTCTGTGCAGAAGAATATGAATGCCCTCCACTACGTGGCCCAGCACGGCTTTGAGAGGGAGACCAGTCTGCTACTGGAGGCGGGCGTCAACACAGACACGGTGGATGGTGTGAGTATGCAAGCCAACCTTTAACCATACTGTACATACTACACTAGTTTGTGCATCGGTTAGCTCCCCTGTAGGAATATTTGGTAGCACTTATTGCAACTTGGTTAGCTCCTCTTTCAAATTACAATAGTGAACAGCCAGGTCTTTTAGTTAATATAATAATAATAATATATGCCATTTAGCAGACGCTTTTATTCCAACAGCTCAGAATACACCAGTAGGGTTCAGCATCTGCACCATGTCTTCTCCACTTTCTTTTTCCTACTCAGAGAATTGGTGCCACATTTGTTTGTATAATTCAGTGCATGTCCTACATTGACGTTTTCAGTGAAAGTGTTTTATTTACATTATTTTTAAAGGAGTAGGACAGTCCCACTCATCTCATATTTTTGTATTGGATAGAGAGTCAATAAACAGGTGTTCTGCCATGCTAGTTTTAAACCCATGCTGCAGCAGTAGGGTCCTGGAGGCAGCAGCTTAGACCACTGGATCCGCCCAAGACACAAAAGGTGTTTTTTCAGTGCCTCAGTGCAGAATAGGTTCTCTCCATAGATCTTTGTTTTAGTTTGTGTTTGAAACAAGACCACAAGCTACAGTACAACAGGCCTTTTCCTCCCACGTACCACTAATCAAAAGAGAACCATCGCACTCCCCCAGAAGCTTGGCTGGTGTGTAAAACCTGCCAATTCAGACAAACAAAGAGGTGTAATGGGTTCTTACTGAATACTTGTCTGTGTAAGTTATCCCTGATGCAGTGACCATTATAAAACACATTGAATAATGAAGTAAGCTTTATGCAACGTCTTTTTGAGTGCGAACTCATTACACCTCCTTGTTCCTCCCACAAACCACACCTCTGGAACTCCCTCAATGACAATCTCAAAGCTGCTCAGACTGTTGGTGCATTTAAAGCAGGCCTTAAGACTCATCTCTATCAGCTGGACTATCCTCGTTCCTAAAGCAGGCCTTAAGACTCCTCTCTATCAGCTGGACTATCCTCGTTCCTAAAGCAGGCCTTAAGACTCCTCTCTATCAGCTGGACTATCCTCGTTCCTAAAGCAGGCCTTAAGACTCATCTCTATCAGCTGGACTAGCCTCGTTCCTAGACTCCTATTGTTGTTTTCATGATATTGTTATATATTTTGAAATGTCTTGTTAAATATATTTCCTAGTTTCTATTTCATTTTATGCACTTTGAGATTATTCTTGCATAATGAAAAGCGCTTTACAAGTATAATTTATTCTTATTTACGTGGCATCTGTACGTGGTAACCATCAATGTGTATCTAATTTGACCTTGTGTTTTGAACAGCAACACACGTCCCCTCTTCACATCGCCGTGCTCCACAATCACACCGAGGTGGTACGGCTGCTAATAGACGCTGAATGTGATCTGGACATATCTGACAATGTGAGTAATGTTTCCACTCTCTATGGGCGTTACGCAAACACCTTACTGTATGGAAACATTCTATGCATTCAATGATTTGTTAGGCCAATGGTGCATCGTGTACCTTAAAGTGTCTGTATCCATTCTGAGTCATCAGGTTGCGTGATCTGTGTTTGATGTTGTTTACATTATCATTGAGGTAAAGACCATAGAACAGAAGGCTTCTGTACAGGAACTGCCATAACACTTGTAACAATAATGACCTAATTCATCTCTCTTTTTTCCCCTCTTTTTCTGTCTCACTCTCTCGTTCTTTCTCCCTTCCCTCTCTACCTCCTTCCTTACAGAGGCTCCAGACAGCCCTGCACATCGCAGCAGAGCATGGAAGACAGGACATCGCTGAGATGATCCTCATAGCTGGGGTTAACCTCAAACTACTGGATAAGGTATTTGATTTAATCTCATTTTATAGGGTAATTTTTTTATCTTGTTCTTTATTTACCTTTAGAAGTGAAGTGATCCATTAAAACATGGCGGAGCAAACAAGAACGCCTGTATGTGGGCGTTGTAATGGATTGTTAATAACGCGTGGATAAAACCTCTTGAAATTTGTTATCTAATTTCCAATGTGTTTGGGCAACTCATTGAGGGTATCAATCACTGAAGATATGGTATCTAAATCATATCAATACAGATAACGTGTTTCACTGACGGTCACACTTGCAATAAAAATTCAATAATGTCAACTTTATTTTCCTTGATGGTATGAAAGCTTCCATTTATTTTCAAATCTCATCAGTCTGGCACAGCAGATGCTTCCTCCTGTGAGTAATAGTCCTGAGACTAACATCTCAGGGCTCTTTGTGTAGTATGGGACCAGCCAGTGTCTCACTGGTTTAATGAAATCATTTCCCATATTCCCGTTAGTGTGTTTAAAGGGCTCAAGCATTATTTAATTCCAGTCTGAAGACTATGCCAGGATCCTGTTCATCAGAGCACGCCGGAGAAAAACATTTTGCAACAGAAAACAACAAGTATTGCTTATTAGATAAGTTTAGGTAGTACCTCTCATTTCACTGTTTCCCCCCGAATTAGTGCTAATGAACTGGACCCAGGTGAATTAGTGCTAATGAACTGGACCCAGGTGAATTAGTGCTAATGAACTGGACCCAGGTGAATTAGTGCTAATGAACTGGACCCTGGAGGTGAATTAGTGCTAATGAACTGGACCCAGGTGAATTAGTGCTAATGAACTGGACCCAGGTGAATTAGTGCTAATGAACTGGACCCAGGTGAATTAGTGCTAATGAACTGGACCCAGGTGAATTAGTGCTAATGAACTGGACCCAGGTGAATTAGTGCTAATGAACTGGACCCAGGTGAATTAGTGCTAATGAACTGGACCCAGGTGAATTAGTGCTAATGAACTGGACCCAGGTGATGTACTGTATGTCATATTGAATCCAGTGTTGTGGCTGTGTGTTGGTACTCTCAGCAGGGGAAGACTTCTCTGGAGGTGGCAGCCAGAGGAAACCATGTCATCTTAGTGGACATGATCATCAAAGCAGACCGGTTTTACAAGTGGGAAAAGGTAGGTTCATATTTAAACGCAAATATAAAAACTCTTTCCATCATTGAACTGCAAGGTAGCGCCTGCAGCTCTACTTATTCATGTTGAGATCGACTACTTTAGGTCTTCGCAGCTGTACCAGATCATCACGATTCCGGAATGAGTGTTTTAGAATTTCAGAATCAAATATCAGTCTGCTTCGCAGCTCAACTGCAATGCAGTCAATCTCAAACACACACCCTTTCTTTGTGTACCAGGACAACGTGATCAGCGATGATGATTTGTGGCTGGGGAAGCAGCTGAGCTTTAAGCAGGACCACCAGGTGGAGACCCAGCACCTGCGCTCTGTCACGTGGAGGCTGGCCACCAAAGACCTGTCCCGCGGGGAGTGGAAGAGCCTCGCACAACACTGGGGCTTCACGGATGCCCACATACGCTCCATAGAGCAGCAGTGGACAGGTGAAGTGTTGGCTTGGTCTAGAAATAACCCCCAGTGCCTAGCTCGTTGTAATTTTCAGATCTGAAGCAATCACATAGAAAGCTAGATGGAAAAGTTGAATTTTCACTTAGACCTATCTGATTTTAAGGGCGCTTCCGCCATATTGCTTACATTCATATGATTCCTTCAGATCTGTAAACCCCAAAGAGCCTAAGGAATAAGGAGTTAGCAGCCTGGCCGGACAGGTAGCCTTTAGGTGAGAGAGGCTGACCAGTAGCCACAGGGTTGCTGGTTCAACCTAGAGGGTTAATTGACAGATCCCAGATACCATATCCTGCCGTTGTGCCCTTGAGCAAGGCACTGAAGCCCAGAACTGTCCTTATTGTAGCCCACCTATTTTATATAAGTCTCTTATGACATTCACATATGTTAGGTACAAAGAGCTTCAAGGAGCATGGGCACCGTATGTTGCTGATCTGGCTGCATGGAGTAGTCATCGCAGGGGAGAACCCAATCAAAGGCCTGTATGAGGGACTGACGGGGATCTCCAGGACCGACCTAGCTGGTGAGTCAATGGAACGGGGGACGGGAGTCAACACCCATCAGGTATTCGAACCTGAGCACCAGGGCACAATGGGCGAATAGCATTTTTTTAAAATCAAAAACAACAATGGATGTTCTTATCGGACTGTACTGTCCAATCATTGTCACTCATTTCATGCCTACTGAACACTGCCCAGCTTCCCTCTAGACCACACTGCTGTCTAGCCTGGGGGAGGTAGTTGTCCAAAAGCTTTATGAGCATATTATGTAGTGGTGTAAAAACTAAGTAAAAATACTTAGTAGTTTAAGTAATACTTCAATCTTTTGGTATTTGTTTCATTAGCCCATTGTTGATATAGTCCAAAAATGCATTTTGCATCATAAGATGCTGATGTTTTGCATCATTTGTGTTTTGCATTTTGCATCATAAGATGCTGTGTTTTGCATCACAGCGGCTGTATTTCTGTACTTTGAAAGGTATCTGAACTTTACTTCATTATTTATATTGTTGACAACTTTGACTTATTCTAAACAGTCCTAAAGCAAATATGTACTTTTTACTCCCATACATTTTCCCTGTCACCCAAAAGCACTGGTCACATTTCGAGTGCTCAGGTAGGACAGCAATATAATCCAATTCAATTACCAATATAACGGGTTTTCATCCCTACTGCCACTTTTCTGGCGAACTCACTAAACACAAATTCTGCATTTATAAATTGTCTTAGTTTTGGAGTGTGCCCCTGGCTCTCCGTAAATTTAAAAAACAAGAAAATTGTATCGTCTGGTTTGCTTGTACTTTTCTCAAGAATGACAATTTAGTACTTTTTCCACCACTGATATTGTGGTTATTAATTACATAAGTACATTAAATGCTGGTTTGACCATCTTTTATCATCTCTACCAGTAATGGTCCATAGCCCGTAGGTCAACTTGAATGAACAAGGAGTTTTCTTTTTCAACAGAAAGCATCAGACAGAAGGCGAATGCAGACACAAGCTCTCCCAAGAAATGCACCGCCATGTGAACAAGTCCATCCTGAAACACACTGATATACTGCAGGAATTAATGCCCATTCCAGGGTTCAAAACTACAAATAGAGTCTGAATAAAGTTGACACACTGAACAAAATATAAATGCAACATGTAAAGTGTTGGTCCCAAGTTTAATGACCTGAAATAAATTCTCAGAAATGGTCCATATGCACAAAAAGCTTATTTCTCTCAAATTTTGTGCACAAATTTGTTTACATCCCTGTTAGTGAGCATTTCTCCTTTGCCAAGATAATCCATCTGCCTGACAGGTGTGGCATATCAAGAAGCTGATTAAACAGCATGATCATTACACAGGTGTACCTTGTGCTGGGAATGATAGAAGGCAACTCCAAAATGTACAGATTTGTCACACAACACAATGCCACAGATGCTCATGTTTTGAGGGAGCATGAAATTGGAATGCTGACTGCATGAATGTCCACCAGAGCTGTTGCCAGAGAATTTAATGTCCATAAGCCTCAAGTCATTTGAGAGAATTTGGCAGTACGTCCAACCGGCCTAATCCATAGATTAGGACCTAATTCATTTCAATTGACTGCTGTCCTTATATAAACTGTAACTCAGTAAAATCTTTGAAATTGTTGCATGTTGTGTTTATATTTTTGTTCTGTATATATTTAATACTTATGGAGGCACCCATGTAAATATATCTCATATGTTATGGTGCCCAGCAACCTGTAATTCGACCCCTGGATCAGTCAAGGATCCATGTATGTCTGTCATACAGAGAACTATAGCAGTCAGTGTTTTTCTCTTAGTTCAACTGAATTAAATGTTAAGAGTTTTTTGTGTGTGGGGTGGTGCACTGTAAATGTGAAAAATATTTGCTCTACTGGTGCAGGTGCAATGAAAATAAATGTTCTACTGAGCCATTATATTTCCATATTCTAGGCATGGCCTAACTATCTAGGCACCATGCATTTAAGACCACTTGTTGTTTAGCCTAAAAGGCAAAGAGGGCATAATAAATAAACATCACCATCTTTTTCATGCCTTTTAATAAAACAAATATTCTACCATTTAATTTTTTCATACCTGAGAAGTAAAAAATGTTTTCTCTCTACATCTGCCATATTAATAGAATGCTTTTTCAATGTTTTACTAGTGAGACCACTTGTTTTATACTGCTTTCAGCTGTGTGGTGAAGTATTCCACATTGCTCTCTTCTGTACCGGACTGCAATGCCAACTCAGTCTACTAAATTACAACTGTTCAGGACTATGCAGCTCAATAACTAAAATAGGTGGTGGTTCTACCACATGGTAGATTTTTACCATAAAATGCCATACATATTGTGTAAAGATCCGTTTTTAACAAATGCTTAACTGTTTTCTATTTTCTTGTATTGATGGACAATGCACTGGGATGGACTGTTATTTAGTTGATCACTGTTTGGCTTGTACATTTAGGTCAATTAAACAATTGATGATCAACAACTGATGAGGTATGAATTTGTTCATTGACTTTCTATACAGAAACATTTTTTTCTTTAAATATATATATTTTAAGTGTATTTTGAAGATTTATTGACATATTAAAACAGATGAAATAGATGACAGGGATATAGTGGAGAGTGAGTGGTGGAACAGGGGTGGAACAGGGGATCAAACTGCTGCCTTCACTGTCATGTGATCCAGGGGGCAGCAGAACTACCACTAGACCAGGGTTCCCCAACTGGCAGCCTGCGGGCCAAATTCTGTGGCATTCCAAGTTTTCTGAATACCAAGAAATCAGCTTCAATTGACTTTAATTTGGTAAATCTGTTCCCAATTATTTCCACAAATAATATAGACATAATATTGATTGAAAGGTTTGAAAGTACGTTATATTCCAATATATCTGTTTGGGCTTCTTGCAGTTCATTTGCAGTTTACAAATGATTTGTAATTACACTACCGTTCAAAAGTTTGGGGTCGCTTAGAAATGTCCACATTTTTTGTCCATTTAAAATAGCATCAAATTGATCAGAAATACAGTGTAGACATTGTTAATGAGGTGACTCCGGAATGCTGAACTTCTAGGCAGAGTTGCAAAGAAAAAGACATCTCAGATTGGCCAATAAAAAAAATAAAAAAATATTAAGATGGGCAAAAGAACACAGACACTGGACAGAAGAACTCTGCCTAGAAGGCCAGCATCCCGGAGTCGCCTCTTCACTGTTGAAGTTGAGACTGGTGTTTTGAGGGTACTATTTAATGAAGCTGCCAGTTGAGGACTTGTGAGGCGTCTATTTCTCAAACTAGACACTAATGTACTTGTCCTCTTGCTCAGTTGTGCACCGGGGCCCCACACTCTTCTTTCTATTCTGGTTAGAGCCTGTTTGTGCTGTTCTGTGAAGGGAGTAGTACACAGCGTTGTACCAGATCTTTAGTTCCTTGGCAATTTCTCGCATGGAATAGCCTTAATTTCTTAGAAGAAGAATAGACTGACAAGTTTCAGAAGAAAGTTATTTGTTTCCGCCCATTTTGAGCCTGTAATCGAACCCACAAATGCTGATGCTCCAGACACTCAACTAGTCTAAAGAGCAGTTTTATTGCTTCTTTAAGCAGAACAACAGTTTTCAACTGTGCTAACATAATTGCAAAAGGGTTTTCTAATGATCAATTAGCCTTTTAAAATTATAAACTTGGATTAGCTAACACAAAGAGCCATTGGAACACAGGAGTGATGGTTGCTGATAATGGGTCTCTGTACACCTATGTAGATAAAAACATTAAAATAAAAAAATCAGCAGTTTCCAGCTACAAAAGTAATTTACAACATTAACAATGTCTACACTGTATTTCTGATCAATTTGATGTTATTTTAATGGACACAAAAAAAGTGTTTTTTTTTCGAAAACATGGACATTTCTACGTTTTTTAAATGTATTTTTTATTTCACCTTTATTTAACCAGGTAGGCTAGTTGAACAAGTTCTCATTTGCAACTGCGACCTGGCCAAGATAAAGCAAAGCAGTGTGACACAGACAACAACACAGAGTTACACATGGAGTAAACAATAAACAAGCCAATAACACAAACAAATCAATGACACAGTAGAGAAAATAAAGTCTATATACAGTGTGTGCAAAAGGCATGAGGAGGTAGGCAATAAATAGGCCATAGGAGCGAATAGTTACAATTTAGCAGATTAACACTGGAGTGATAAATGAGCAGATGATGATGTGCAAGTAGAGATACTGGTGTGCAAAAGAGCAGAAAAGTAAATCAAATAAAAACAGTATGGGGATGAGGTAGGTAGATTGGGTGGGCTATTTAGAGATGGACTGTGTACAGCTGCAGCGATCGGTTAGCTGCTCAGATAGTTGATGTTTAAAGTTGGTGAGGGAAATAAAAGTCTCCAACTTCAGCCATTTTTGCAAATCATTCCAGTCACTGGCAGCAGAGAACTGGAAGGAAAGGCGGCCAAATGAGGTGTTGGCTTTGGGGATGATCAGTGAGATATACCTGCTGGAACGTGTGCTACGGGTGGGTGTTGTTATCGTGACCAGTGAACTGAGATAAGGCGGAGCTTTACCTAGCATAGACTTATAGATGACCTGGAACCAGTGGGTCTGGCGAAGAATATGTAGCGAGGGCCAGCCGACTAGAGCATACAAGTCACAGTGGTGGGTGGTATAAGGTGATTTGGTAACAAAACGGATGGCACTGTGATAGACTGCATCCAGTTTGCTGAGTAGAGTGTTGGAAGCTATTTTGTAGATGACATCACTGAAGTCGAGGATCGGTAGGATAGTCAGTTTTACGAGGGTGCGTTTGGCGGCGTGAGTGAAGTAGGCTTTGTTGCGAAATAAAAAGCTGATTCTAGACTTGATTTTTGATTGGAGATGTTTAATATGAGTCTGGAATGAGAGTTTACAGTCTAGCCAGACACCTAGTTATCCACATATTCTAGGTCGGAACCGTCCAGGGTGGTGATGCTAGTCGGGCAGGCGGGTGTGGGCAGAGAACGTTTGAAAAGCATACATTTGGTTTTACTAGCGTTTAAGAGCAGTTGGAGGCCACGGAAGGAGTGTTGTATGGCATTGAAGCTCGTTTGGAGGTTAGTTAGCAGGTGGATTTGTGAATCGCCCGCAGCAAGAGTGACATTATTGATATATACAGAGAAGAGAGTTGGCCCGAGAATTGAACCCTGTGGTACCCCCATAGAGACTGCCAGGGGTCCGGAAAACATGTCCTCCGATTTGACACACTGAACTCTGTCTGCAAAGTAGTTGGTGAACCAGGCGATGCAGTCATTAGAAAAACCAAGGTTATTGAGTCTGCCGATAAGAATACGGTGATTGACCGAGTCGAAAGCCTTGGCCAGGTCGATGAAGACGGCTGCACAGTACTGTCTTTTATCGATGGCGGTTATGATATCGTTTAGTACCTTGAGCGTGGCTGAGGTGCACCCGTGACTGGCTCGGAAGTCGGATTACACGGCGGGATTCGAAATGGTCAGTGATCTGTTATTAACTTGGCTTTCGAAGACTTTAGATAGGCAGGGCGGGATGGATGTAGGTCTGTAACAGTTTGGGTCTAGGGTGTCACCCCATTTGAAGAGGGGGATGACTGCGGCAGCTTTCCAATCTTTAGGGATCTCGGACGATACGAAAAAGAGGTTGAACAGGCTGGTAATAGGGGTTGCAACAATGACGAAGGATCGTTTTAGAAAGAGAGGGTCCAGATTGTCTAGCCCAGCTTATTTGTACGGGTCCAGGTTTTGCAGCTCTTTCAGAAAATCTGCTGTCTGGATTTGGGTGAAGGAGAAGCTGGGAGGCTTGGGCGAGTAGCTGCATGGGGGGGCTGAGCTGTCGGCCGGGGTTGGAGTAGCCAGGAGGAAGGCATGGCCAGCCGTTGAGAAATGCTTATTGAAATGTTTGATTATCATGGATTAATCTTTGGTGACCGTGTTGCCTAGCCTCAGTGCAGTGGGCAGCTGGGAGGAGGTGCTCTTATTCTCCATGGACTTTAGTGTCCCAAAACTTTTTGGAGTTAGAGCTACAGGATGCGAATTTCTGCTTGAAAAAGCTAGACTTGGCTTTCCTGACTGACTGCGTGTATTGGTTCCTGACTTCCCTGAACAGTTGCATATTGTGGGGACTATTCGATGCTATTGCAGTCCGCAATAAAAAAGTGACCCCAAACCTTTGAACGGTAGTGTATGTTCCAACCCCATGACCATCCGCTCGAGAAAAATAAAAATCATCCCATGGCTGAATGTAGTTGATGATCCCTGCAATAGACCATGGCTGAATGTAGTTGATGATCCCTGCAATAGGCCATGGCTGAATGTAGTTATTGATCCCTGCAATAGGCCATGGCTGAATGTAGTTGATGATCCCTGCAATAGGCCATGGCTGAATGTAGTTATTGATCCCTGCAATAGACCATGGCTGAATGTAGTTGATGATCCCTGCAATAGACCATGGCTGAATGTAGTTATTGATCCCTGCAATAGACTATGGCTGAATGTAGTTAATGATCCCTGCAATAGACTATGGCTGAATGTAGTTAATGATCCCTGCAATAGACCATGGCTGAATGTAGTTATTGATCCCTGCAATAGGCCATGGCTGAATGCAGTTATTGATCCCTGCAATAGGCCATGGCTGAATGTAGTTGATGATCCCTGCAATAGGCCATGGCTGAATGTAGTTATTAATCCCTGCAATAGACCATGGCTGAATGTAGTTATTGATCCCTGCAATAGACCATGGCTGAATGTAGTTATTGATCTCTGCAATAGACCAACCCCCAGCATTATGGAAAATGTTCTAACATGACATCTTGCATTTATTGTGCTTTACATCATTCCAGCACAAATAGGATTTAGGCATTCATAACAGCATATAACAACCTATGGAAATGCATAGCAAGTTGCTTGAAATTACACAAAACCCCACATGGCAGGGCATGTTTTCAAGAAGGCTTTATTCAATTACAAATTAAATTTAACATTATACATCATTTCTTCCGACTAACATCCTCAGCTGTATATCTAATCAGTGCAGGTTTTCTAGCTTACCAAGTATTGCCACGGTTGGCAGAGTTAACCATAAACATAGAAGGAAAAACATGGAATTCAAAAGTGCAACATCAATTAAATGCATGAGATTTATATCACATAAGGCAAAAGGTTCATAACATGGCATCGTATGGCGTTTCTTCTCTCAAAGCAACGTAGCCAATTACGCTCTATTTACAGTAACAGTGATAATTAAAATATATATATTTTTAACTGTAAAGTAAAAATAGTATCAGTTCAACTTGTGGATTGATTGTATTCAATATCGTAGAAAAAAACAGAAAGAAGATCAGGTGAAGAGATTACCTTTTTTAACAAGTGGATCCATAGATCTGTGACCAGTCGTGGCGACTGGGTGATGATGGTTGAGATCATAGAAATACAGAAATAGAATTGAGTCATTCTAATTTCTATGGTTGACATTTTCTTGGCTGTTTTGCTGGTCAGGGAAATGTAGTTCCCATAGTTCTGCCCCACAGAATCAGCCAATCCGGTTCTATGGTTCTGGCCTGTCGGTCAGAGCTGGGAGAGAGGAGAAGGTGCTGGGTAACAGTCTCGTCATTGGTCGTTGGCGCTATTCAGCAGGTGGCTCTTCTGCACCTCCAGCTCCTCTGCGCTCACCATGTCCGAGTTGATGGCGGCGTACCGCGTCCCGTGGAACTGCCGCAGGTGAATCTGAGGAGAGGGGTTGAGACAGAGGGACCATGTTCAGAAATAGTCTATATGAAGTTACATGCAGGAAGCCTCATGACCATCCTTACAGAATGTAAGCTTGAGATCAGCATGTTGGTACAAGGCTAAGTTGCAGGTACAATAAGTAAAGTCAGGACAGAAAGAGTGGTAACCCCACACTGTTGAATGTTCTAACAACTCAGACTCGTACATCTAGTAGTGTAGCCTAGTTAATGTATTAAACATGTGAGTTTGTGAGGAATCCAGCAGTGCAGGCTCCTGCACATTTCTTATTGATTCATTGTGTACTACTATGGTGCTATTTCTATGGAAACAACCTTAAACGGTCATAGACCACAAGCATCACTATGTAGCATTTGGTACCAGATAGTTACCAATTGTGCTGACTTTGATGTAAGTCAAGTATCCATTATTGGTACATAGTTACTACTGTAGTTAGTTAATGCCAATGTACATACCAAGTACTAGCTGGAAATAAAAGATTTTGGGCTGCATCTCCAAACATCAGAAAGACAATCTTGAAAAGCACCACTTAAAACATAGTCAAACACTTGACACTAGGGATTAACAAGGGATGTCAGTGATCAAAACCTCTTTTGTAGCACAGATGCAGCTGGTTGGGTTAGCCTGCAGAGGAAGCTGTGGTATCAAGTGTTTGACTATGTTTAGTGGTGCCATTCAAGATTGTAGTCTATCTGGTGGTTGTAGATACAGACAAAGATCATTATTTTACAGCCTGATTTCCAGCTAGTACTTGGTATGTACATTGGTTTAAGGAATACCTAGGATAGGATAAGTAATCCCTCTCACCCCCCCCCCCCTTTAAGATTTAGATGCACTATTGTAAAGTGACTGTTCCACTGGATGTCATAAGGTGAATGCACCAATTTGCAAGTCGCTCTGGATAAGAGCGTCTGCTAAATGACTTAAATGTCAAATGTAAATGTAAATGGTATTAACTAACTACTGTAGTAACTATGTACCAATAATGGATACTTGACTTACATCAAAGTCAGCACAATTGGTAACTAACGAGTCTGAGAATTGTTAGAACATTCAATAGTGTGGGGTTACCACTCTTTCTGTCATTGACTTTAATGACATGCCAAGTTCAATACAATTTTAAAAATAAACACCGGTAGCCGGAATCAACACCTCACATTTCCCGAGAAAATAAAATGACAAGACCTGAGAAATTACAACAATGTCGCACTAAAGCAATTCCACAAAATACACAACATGCGCAGCAGCAAATATTGGCAAAAAATAAAATAGCACATTATCCAAACAGGTTTTCACATGGAAACCTTGAGCATAATTGACACCGCCGGACTGCACACGAGACCCGAATGCAGTTTAGAGTTCTCATCAGAACTGAAATTGGATCCCGGTCTGACCGAAGCCCGGTGAGCTGAAGCCCGAGCCCAGGCCTGACATCACAGAAATTAAGTGCCAAAAAAATGAATAAAAAGATATCTAGAAAAGTGTATATTGACAAAGTGGTGTTGAGAACAACACGGCGGAGGCGGACGACAGCAGAGTAAGAAGAGGAGGAAAGAGAAGAGGAGGAAAGAGAAGAGGAGAAAGAGAAGAGAAGAAAGAGAAGAGGAAGAAAGAGAAGAGGAAGAAAGAGAAGAGGAAAGAGAAGAGGAAGAAAGAGAAGAGGAAGAAAGAGAAGAGGAAGAAAGAGAAGAGTAAGAAAGAGAAGAGTAAGAAAGAGAAGAGTAAGAAAGAGAAGAGTAAGAAAGAGAAGAGTAAGAAAGAGAAGAGTAGGAAAGAGAAGAGTAAGAAAGAGAAGAGGAAGAGAAGAGAGGAAAGAAAGAGAAGGAAAGAAGAGAGGAAAGAGAAGAGGAAGAAAGAGAAGAAAGAGAAGAGAGAAGAAAGAGAAGAGAAGAGGAGGAAAGAGAAGAGGAAGAAAGAGAAGAGGAAAGAGAAGAGAAGAAAGAGAAGAGAGAAGAGAAGAAAGAAAGAGGAAGAAGAGAAGAGGAAGAAAGAGAAGAGAAAGAGAAGAGAAAGAGAAAGAGTAGGAAAGAAAGAGGAAGAAAGAGAAGAGGAAGAAAGAGAAGAGGAGGAAAGAGAAGAAAGAAAGAAGAGTAGGAAAGAGAAGAGAGAAGAGGAAGAAGAGAAGAGGAGGAAAGAGAAAAAGAGAGGAGGAAAGAGAAGAGGAAGAAAGAGAAGAAAGAAAGAGAAGAGGAAGAAAGAGAAGAGAAGGAAAGAGAAGAGTAGGAAAGAGAAGAGTAGGAAAGAGAAGAGAGAAAGAGAAGAGAAAGAGAAGAGTAGGAAAGAGAAGAGAGAAGAAAGAGAAGAGAAAAGAGAAGAGTAGGAAAGAGAAGAGTAGGAAAGAGAAGAGGAAGAAAGAGAAGAGGAGGAAAGAGAAGGAAAGAGAAGAGGAAGAAAGAGGAGGAAAGAGAAGAGGAGGAAAGAGAAGAGGAGGAAAGAGAAGGAAAGAGAGGAAAGAGAAGAGGAAGAAAGAGAAGAGAGGAAAGAGAAGAAGGAAAGAGAAGAGGAAGAAAGAGAAGAGGAAAAGAGTAGGAAAGAGAAGAGGAGGAAAGAGAAGAAAGAAAGAGAAGAAAAGAAAGAGAAGGGGAAGAAAGAAAGAGAAGGAAAGAGAAGAGTAGGAAAGAGAAGAGTAGGAAAGAGAAGAGAAAGAGAAGAGTAGGAAAGAGAAGAGTAAAAGAGAAGAGTAGGAAAGAGAAGAGAGGAAAGAGAAGAGTAGGAAAGAGAAGAGTAGGAAAGAGAAGAGGAAGAAAGAGAAGAGGAGGAAAGAGAAGGAAAGAGAAGAGGAAGAAAGAGAAGAGGAGGAAAGAGAAGAGGAGGAAAGAGAAGAGGAAAAGAGAAGGAAAGAGGAGGAAAGAGAAGAGGAGGAAAGAGAAGAGGAGGAAAGAGAAGAGGAGAAAGAGAAGAGGAAGAAAGAGAAGGAAAGAGAAGAGTAGGAAAGAGAAGAGGAAGAAAGAGAAGAGGAAGAAAGAGAAGAGGAAGAAAGAGAAGAGGAAGAAAGAGAAGAGGAGGAAAGAGAAGGAAAGAGAAGAGTAGGAAAGAGAAGAGGAAGAAAGAGAAGAGGAGGAAAGAGTAGGAAAGAGAAGAGGAGGAAAGAGAGGAAGAGGAAGAAAGAGAAGAGGAAAGAGAAGAGAAGAAAGGAAGAAAGAAAGAGGAAGAAAGAGAAGAGGAAGAAAGAGAGAAGAGAAGAAGAAAGAGAAGAGAAGGAAAGAGAAGAGAAGGAAAGAGAAGAGAAGGAAAGAGAAGAGTAGGAAAGAGAAGAGTAGGAAAGAGAAGAGTAGGAAAGAGAAGAGTAGGAAAGAGAAGAGTAGGAAAGAGAAGAGGAAGAAAGAGAAGAGGAGGAAAGAGAAGGAAAGAGAAGAGGAAGAAAGAGAAGAGGAAAAGAGAAGAGGAGGAAAGAGAAGGAAAGAGGAGGAAAGAGAAGAGGAGGAAAGAGAAGAGGAGGAAAGAGAAGAGGAGAAAAGAGAAGAGGAAGAAAGAGAAGGAAAGAGAAGAGGAGGAAAGAGAAGAGGAAGAAAGAGAAGAGGAAGAAAGAGAAGAGGAAGAAAGAGAAGAGGAAGAAAGAGAAGAGGAAGAAAGAGAAGAGGAAGAAAGAGAAGAGGAAGAAAGAGAAGAGGAAGAAAGAGAAGAGGAAGAAAGAGAAGAGTAGAAAGAGAAGGAAAGAGAAGAGAAGGAAAGAGAAGAGAAGGAAAGAGAAGAGAAGGAAAGAGAAGAGAAGGAAAGAGAAGAGTAGGAAAGAGAAGAGTAGGAAAGAGTAGGAAAGAGTAGAGTAGGAAAGAGTAGAGTAGGAAAGAGTAGAGTAGGAAAGAGAAGAGTAGGAAAGAGAAGAGTAGGAAAGAGAAGAGTAGGAAAGAGAAGAGTAGGAAAGAGAAGGAAAGAGAAGAGGAAGAAAGAGAAGAGGAAGAAAGAGAAGAGGAGGAAAGAGAAGAGTAGGAAAGAGAAGAGTAGGAAAGAGAAGAGTAGGAAAGAGAAGGAAAGAGAAGAGGAAGAAAGAGAAGAGGAGGAAACAGCCATTGGACATAGAAAAAGCGCAGATAGAGGAAAACTCACCCTAGTTATGATGCACTGAATGATGACAATATTGGAATAAAGTAGGCTAATGCAATTGAAGGCATGCATCAAATTCTTGCTTATACTGCAACTCCCAAAGTCATATCCAGCCGTTATACTAATTTAAAGCAATAGTCGTGTTTGGTCACCTAGATTATAATTTCAGCACCGTTTTGATTGGGACAGCGACATCTCGCAGCTTTTGAGACAGGTGTGGGTGACTCCGAGATAAATCAATCTATGTCAGATGTTAGTATTCACTGAGTCTCCATTTGGATATTTGGTAACAATTAGGCTGGGAAATGTTAGCCACGTTGAGGTGAGAGCGGTATGAGAGTAGAACAGTTGACACTATCATCATCAGCTGAGTCTGAAATATACAAGATAAACATACTAAAGTGGTGCGATAATACCACAGCTTCCTCTCCAGGCTAACCCAACCAGCCACATCTGTGCTACAAGATACATTTTGATGACAGACATCACTTCACTTTCTTATGAACTTCTGTTCCTAATACAAAGTAAGGGGAAAGTCACATCATATCCCCACATGAAATATATTGTGTAATATTTATCATATCAGTTTGGTGGTTTAAATGGTACAGTTAGTGTGTCTTTTCTACCAACTCTGATGTGCTCACCTGTATGTATAGGTTGACCTCTGCACTCCTACACAGGTAGGGGAAGTTTCCACCCGTTTTGAGGTGAGCCCGTCTGGCATTTGGATACAGCTTATACATTTCCTCTTTCGCCTCGTGTGACAGGGCACTCTGGTCGAACACCTTTAAACCAAATGAAACACGCACACAAACAAGTAGCACACACACAGTTATACACAGTCGCATACATATGCATAAGCACAAAACACATCCAGGTTACAGCTCCAATGACCCACACACAAGCCACAAAACAGCCAATCCCTACTGATATGTGAAGTGAGATGTACAGTAAACAAGAATGGAAATAAAATGCTGCAAATGAACAGCAGTTCCTCGTACATCCATAATGGTGACGGCCAGGTCCTTTATCTTGTGAGGCTCCACGTAGGAGTTCTGACAGTTGAGTGTTAGTCTGGAGGCTAGCTCACCCTGGTTCAGGCTCTCCAGCTAGGGAGGGCGGAGAGAGAAAGGGTGGAGAGAGACAGAGAAGGGGGGTGAGAGAAAGAGAGAGAGAGAGAGAGAGAGAGAGAGAGAGAGAGAGAGAGAGGGGAGAAAGAGAGAGAGAGGTGGTAACTGTCATACCTCATCAAAACCCAAAATATGCATCTCTGCTGTGAATTTGAGTGGTTATATTTCTCTAGACAATCCCTCAGCTGTTTACCAAAACAATTTCAGATTACCCCTTTAATGGGCGTCTGGAACTTACTCTGTCGACCATAAAGTCGATTGCGTCGGCCATCTTGGGGTCGACAGGTCCTTTAGCGAAGTTCCCCAGGACAATCTTCTTCAACATGAAGGCGGGCATCAACCAAAACTGGAAGGCAAGAAATAACATGGCGCCCTGTATGAATGACTCAGAACAGGGATCTACAGGTAGAGAATAGAGAAATGTATGTGGCTCAAAGCTAAATGGTAAGGCTAAACCAAAAAAGACAAGACTGGCAAACATGTAACTTTAATGAACTACGGAGGCCTACACAGTACACAGATGACATTTGTAATGACAGACCATAAACAAAGGCTATGTTTTGCGTTTTGACAAACACCTGGGTCACGTTCAGCAGGGTAAAATGTTGCCTTTCTGACATGTAGTGAAAGGAATCATGTCAGCTCTATTCATGGCATTTCTATCTGCACCGCTCCACAACGTTTGTCCACTGAACACGATCCTGTTCTTCCTCCACAGCACGGTAAGGGTAAAACAGGGTCTTATTCATTAGGCACCAAATCAAACAAAACAGACAAACAGGGCCGGACTACTTGGACTTGTCCAATAAGAAATGCTTGTTTTAATTTTGCTACAGTGTTCCTTAAGGAATATACAACCCAGGACTGTACCTGTTGGCTGTCAATGTCTGGTTGAAGATGGTGGTGTCACTGAAGGAGTTGCACAGGATCAGAGAGTGGACTCTGGGAGACTTGTGTGTGTGCTCTGCAAACTTCTGGGCCAGGAAGCCGCCCAGAGAAGCACCAAATAGATGGACCTATAACAATAGAAATAGTCTGACACTTTACTTAAAGCCTTAATGCATTATGATGCACTTAGAATACATGCTTATGACACCCCTTTTAATGGAAGTCCCTTATGCCTCATGACTATATTGAACATTTGCTACACAAATTATAATAAGACAATTATAACGGCTCATGCATGTTTATATCAATGCATTATGTAATAATAGCATTAATATAGTAATAATATGGTCCCATATGGCTCAGTTGGTAGAGCATGGTGCTTGTCCCTCCAGGGTTATGGGTTTGATTCTCAGGGACACCCATACGTAAAATGTATGCAGTATAGACGCATGACTAAGTCACTTTGGAGAAAAGAGTCTGCTAAATGGCATATATTATTATATTAAATACGCATTATAGCTGTCGGTTTTGCATAATTCCAGGTCATACCGTTGTAAAACCATAAAAGACTAACGTTACAAGTTTTCCATGGTAATACAAACCTTGTCCAAATGCAAGTGATCGAGAAGCTTCCGAAATCCATCACAGAACTCCAAGAGATCCCAATAAACAGGATACTGCAGCTAAGAGAGACCGAGACAAAAGTCATTTTCAGAAACCTTAACTTGTAGAATATATCCAGTCTAGGAACCCCTGGGGCTGGTTTAAAACACATTTAATCCAGATCAAAACGGTCCTGTGTTGGGTAAACTTATTCTGCTTCGGATGTGTTTTATCCTTGTTTGCATACAGTTTTAAAACAAAACAAAGCCAAATCTCTAACAGCTAAAAGTACGAGATGAACCTAGCAGCTACAGAGAACCGGAATCAACTCTATGCCACTCAGTGTGATGTTAACGTCATGAGATTCTATGGTGCCTGGCTCAAATAAAAATCACTTGGAATATAGCCTAGTGAAAGACTTGTATTGTACCCTGGCTGGTCGAGAGGTAAAGCCTCCAGCACGTGTCTTTAGTATCGGCATGGGATCAAATCCAGCCTACTGCCCTTTCACACAACCTCGCTCTAACCTTCCCCACTGTCATTCTCTCTCACTATTTGGTCAATAAAAATCTGAAAACACCTTTATGAACCTATAGCGCAATTAAAAGTATACCAGCTTCATAAAGATGCTTATAAAAGCATTAGACGTAATTACACTCCTCAGTTTTGCCTGTCTTACCGTTATATTAGTTATATTAACTGTGTAGGTCAAATATCAAAATACCAGCATTCATCCATTACTGATCCATTCTAAATTCTCACCATACAGTCCCAATACAGTTTTTCCAAAGTTCTTCATATAAAAGGCTTTTTATTTTAAATTCTAAACATGGAGGATGGCCTAACATCCAAAATGTTTGATTTGCACTGGTTGCCTCTACACTGAATAAATAAGCATCACATAACCTGTAGAGTGGACCCAGTCTAGTGTATCTAATATTCCAAAAGGAATGCCTTGGTCATTTGACTGTGGATGATGAATATCTTAATGAATTGAAGATATTACAGGCCATAAAGGTGTTCTTTCACAGTGACTCACTGAGATGACTCTGTAGCCCCAGCCTGTCAGGGCTAAGACCTGCTGGAAGAACACCTCTGCTGTCCCACTCACAGGGGGAAGGAATATGATGGGACACCTGATGCTCTTTGGGCCTGCGTCATATAAGGACCACACCTTGCTGTCATCGTCGTCCACTATAATCTAGAGAGATGATAGAGAGATGACACAGAGGTGAAACATGAATGTACAACCCATAAATGCAAAACATTCCATGTAATATTATAGCAAATTCTATAACAAAGAACTGTGTTTCTAGATGGGATCACGTCAATGAAAGGGATATTTAAGAAGACTCGTGTTGGACTCGTCAATGTCAACAAACTGAAGATATATGGTATAAACTGTTCAATTAAATATTATTGTATTAAGTTCATACGGGCTATGTGAATGGCCAGCAACTGAATCAACTGTAGTGATAAAGCTAGCTAGGCTATTGTGGAGTGCGATATGGTGTTTTTGCTTACTTTTTTCAGTGGCACTGTGCTTCTGAACCAGTTGTAATCAGGAGATATTCTTATCTCCTCCATTTCTGTGAAAACAAGAAGACGAAGGCTAGTATGCAGCTAATAGGCTGGTGTTAAGTATCCTCCTGTTAAAGGAAGGAAGGAAGTAAGATGATTCTGAAACTGATTAGCCATCCTTCAGCGTGTGCTTGTTTATCTCTTTAGTAACTAAAGAGGGGGGTTGATGAGAACCGTCAGCTAACACCAGTTTGCATTTATTTTATTTGGCTAGTTTGTCGCATGTCTCTGTCTAGTTCACGTTAGCCATCCTAGCTAACGTTAGTCACCACTCGTGACGAATACTTAAGCTGTAACGTTAGCTAACGACTGTACGATTTTCTCTCTCACAAAGTTATTACCTGCAAACCGATGATCAATGACAAAAACAAAAATATGTCAAAATATATAGGGTCAATATTACCGTGTTTGCTTTAGATATCATTCACCGTTAAGGTCCACTTTTATCCACAGATTAGCAACATTTTATTTCTCATTCTGAACAAGTCATATGACATTACTTGCACGCACTTCCGTGATGCTCAGGGGCGTGTTTCAACATTCTTAAATTACTTCCCTCCTCTCCTCGTCTCCTTTACTTCATGATTATTGATCTACTAAAACCACAGACTTCTATTAAAAACCTAAAGCCTAAAACCTTTGTCTATACATTAGAGAAAAGATGGTCATGAGACCAATGTATACATTTTGTTCACCATGATTTTACAATAGGACATGTGTGTTCCCTTTTAGGCTCATATATCTACAGGGAATAGTCAAGGGGCCAGACCAAAAATGTGTCCACTTTGAGGTGTCAAAGGTTTGATGGCATTCAATTGTTCTATGTTTTTCACATCTTTATATATTTTGTTGTATGGAGTCTATGCAATAGAATGTTCACAGGCTGATAAAGGAATGTTGAGACAAGTTGGAATGTTCACATGTTCATTGAAAATGACTTTCAAACAAGCAACATTCTATTGGATCTCTTAAAAACCATGGGATTAGGTACATTTTTGCCTTCAGATCTAATGATTTACTTAGACTGACTCATCATTGAAACAACAATGTAACAAACTAGATATTTGTTGTAGGGAAATGGGTTATAATGGGAAATTCTACAAGTCCAAGAGATCCAAAGCTGGTAGCGTATTTGTTTATAGTTTTATATAGACACCTGTAATAGTCTGTTGTACACTGAGTGTACAAAACATTAGGAACACCTTCCTAATATTGACTTGCACCCCTTTTGCCCTTAGAACAGCCTCAATTTGTGCATGGACTTCTTTTCTACAGGGATGCAGGTCCATGTTCACTCCAATGCTTCCCACAGTTGTGTCAAGTTGGCTGGATGTCCTTTGGTTGGTGGAACATTCTTGATACACACGGGAAACTGGTGAGCATGAAAAACCCAGGAGCTGTGCAGTTCTTTACACATTCAAACTGGTGCGCCTTGCACCTGCTACCATACAAAGGCACTTACATGTTTTGTCTTGCCCATTCACCCTCTGAATGGCACGCATATACAATCCATGTCTCAATTGTCTCAAGGCTTAAAAATCCTTCTCTAAGTCCCCTTCATCTACACTGATTGAAGTGGATTTAGGTGAAAGCCTGACAGTATGCTCTCGATGGTGCTCCTGTAGAACACGGTGAGGGCCCTCGGGGACAGGCCACATTTCTTCAGCCTCCTGAGGTTGAAGAGTCACTGTAGTTCCTTCTTCACCATAGTGTCCGTGTGGTTTGACCATTTTAGCTCCTTGGAGATGTGTACCAGAGGAACTGTCTCAATGGTGGCCCCATTGATGAGGATGGGGGCATGCCCAGCCTGGTTCCTCCTGAAGTCCACGATCAATTCATTTGTTTTGCTGACGTTGAGGGAGAGGTTGTTTACCTGCCATGCCGTCCGAGGGCCTACCTCCTCCCTGTAGGCCATCTCGTCGTTGTTAGTAATCAGGCCTACTACTGTTGTGTCGTCAGCAAACTTGATGATGGAGTTGGAACTGTGTGAGGTCACGCAGTCGTGGGTATACAGGGTATACTCCATGCTTATTGGATTGATTTTATTTCACCTTTATTTAACCAGGTAGGCCAGTTGAGAACAAGTTCTCATTTACAACTGTGACCTGGCCAAGATAAAGCAAAGCAGGGCGGAGGGGGGAGGAGGTTAGAAACAGCCTCTCCCTCAACATCAGCAAAACCAAGGAGACGATCGTGGACTACAGGAAACAGGGGGAGGAGCTTGCACCTATTGTCATTGACAGGGCTGCTGGGAGAGGGTAAAAACCTTACAGTTCCTCTGTGTGCACATCACAGAGATCCAGACATGGCCCAATCACATCACCATCGTGGTGAAAAAGGTGCCGCAGCACCTCTTCAACCCTAGGTGCCTGAAGAAATTTGGCATGGGCCATTGAATCCTAAATAAGTTCTATAGCTGCACAATCGAGAACATCTTGACTGGTTGCATCACCGCCTGGAACGGCAACTGCACCACCGCCTGGAACGGCAACTGCACGGCCCTCAACCGGAAGGCCCCACAGAGAGTGGTGCGACCGGCCCACTGCATAACTGGGGGGAGAGCTCCCTGCCCTCCAGGACAAATCAAATAAAATGTTATTTGTCCCATACACATGGTTAGCAGATGTTAATGCGAGTGTAGCAAAATGCTTGTGCTTCTAGTTCCGACCATGCAGTAATATCTAACAAGTTATCTGACCTAACAATTTCACAACAACGACCTTATACACACAAGTGTAAAGGAATGACTAAGAATATGTACATAAAAATACATGAATGAGTGATGGCCGAACGGCACAGGCAAGATGCAGTAGATGGTATAGAGTACAGTATATACATATGAGATGAGTAATGTAGGGTATGTAAACATTATATAAAGTGGCATTGTTTAAAGTGGCTAGTGATACATTTATTACATACATTTTTCCATTATTTAAGTGGCTAGAGTTGAGTCAGTATGTTGGCAGCAGCCACTCAATGTTAGTGATGGCTGTTTAACAGTCTGATGGCCTTGAGATAGAAGCTGTTTTTCAGTCTCTCGGTCCCAACTTTGATGCACCTGTACTGACCTCGCCGCCGCCTTCTGGATGATAGCGGGGTGAACAGGCAGTGGCTCGGGTGGTTGTTGTCTTTGATGATCTTTTTGACCTTCCTGTGACATCGGGTGGTGTAGGTGTCCTGGAGGGCAGGTAGTTTGCCCCCAGTGATGTAATGTGCAGACCTCACTACCCTCTGGAGAGCCTTACGGTTGTGGGCAGAGCAGTTGCCATACCAGGCAGTGATTCAGCCCGACAGGATGCTCTCGATTGTGCATCTGTAAAAGTTTGTGAGTGTTTTTGGTGACAAGCCGAATTTCTTCAGCCTCCTGAGGTTGAAGAGGCGCTGCTGCGCTTTCTTCACCACGCTGTCTGTGTGGGTGGACCATTTCAGTTTGTCCGTGATGTGTACGCCGAGGAACTTAAAACTTTCCACTTTCTCCACTACTGTCCCATCGATGTGCATAGGGGGGCTGCTCCCTCTGCTGTTTCCTGAAGTCCACGATCTCCTTTGTTTTGTTGACATTGAGTGTGAGGTTATTTTCCTGACACCACACTCCGAGGGCCCTCACCTCCTCCCTTAGGCCGTCTCATCGTTGTTGGTAATCAAGGCTACCACTGTAGTGTCGTCTGCAAACTTGATGATTGAGTTGGAGGCGTGCATGGCCACGCAGTCGTGGGTGAACAGGGAGTACAGGAGAGGGCTGAGAACGCACCCTTGTGGGGCCACAGTGTTGAGGATCAGCGGGGTGGAGATGTTGTTACCTACCCTCACCACCTGGGGGCGGCCCGTTAGGAAGTCCAGGACCCTGTTGCACAGGGCGGGGTCGAGACCGAGTGTACTATGGTGTTAAATGCTGAACTGTCGATGAACAGCCTTCTTACATAGGTATTCCTCTCGTCCAGATGGGTTAGGGCAGTGTGTAGTGTGATCGCGATTGCGTCGTCTGTGGACCTATTGGGCCGGTAAGCAATGACATCTACACCAGGCGTGTCTGAGGGAGGCCCGAAAGATCGTCAAGGACTTCAGTCACCCGAGCCACAGACTGTTCACTCTGTTACCATCTGGGAAATGGTATCAGAGTATCGGGTCTCGGACAAACAGGATCCGAGACAGCTTCTACTACCAGGCCATCAGATTTCTGAAAAGCTAAACTTAGCTGTCTCCCTGCACAGACCTGCAGCTTAGAGACTATTTACACCGGAGAGATGTATCTTATGTATCTTAGAAATTGTTTGCACTGACTACCCACACATACAACCCTTATACACAAACCTACACACACACGCATGCACACACGCACGCACGCACGCACACACACACACACACACACACACACACACACACACACACACACACACACACACACACACACACACACACACACACACACACACACACACACACACACACACACACACACACACACACACACACACACACACACACACACACACACACACACACGCAGTCAACCCTGCTGTTCTAATATATACTATTGATTCCACTACCAGCTTTATACTTGTAAATTCAGTCCATTATTACGATGCACACTACCTCTTCTATTACTTCTACTACTTGTTATTTTTGGCTCTTTTCAGTGTTCTTATTGATTAATGTACTGCATTGTTGAGGGAGCTAGCACAAAAGCATTTCGCTGCACCTTTTTTGCTGAAAACTGTGTAAGTGACGAATACATTTTCTTAACTCTTATTTTTCTTTAAACTGCATTGTTGGTTTAAGGGCTTATAAGTAAGCATTTCACAGTACGGTCTAAACCTGTTGTATTCGGGGCATGTGACAAATAAAATTGGATTTTATTTATATACATATAACTGACATACTTTGGTTGTCCTTATTGTAGCACACATTTTAAGTCATTATTGGTCTATTACACTAATTATTTATTCAGTTATGCAAAATCAATGTAGTCAGAGAGGAAGAGGCAAAGCAAGAGGATTTACTACACCCAAAATCTGTCCTTGGGAGATTTTTTTATTTAAACTTTATTTAATTTGGCAAGTCAGTTAAGGACAAATTCTTATTTACAATGACGGCCGACACCGGCCAAACCCGGACGACGCTGGGCGAGTTGTGCGCAGCCCTATGGGACTCCCAATCAGAGATAAGCCCTTTTTTGTATGGAGGTCTATGAGAGTTTGTCGAATAACATGGCTTATTTGATCTAATAGAAGTTTCGTAATGTTTAGACTGTTACAAATGTACTAATATAAGTGGATGCATGTGGCATTCCGCCAGCTTTGGAAGAAAAAAACGACTTAGTTGTGCCAGTTGTTCAGAGCATAGCTGCCCTGGTGCCCTCTCATTGGCTAGAAGGGTCCCACCTGATCGCGCCTCGTTGAGGACATGTATTTCCATTGTTGGATCAGTCACTCTAATGTCTTGTCAATATAATAGATCATCTTTGATGCAGTTCCTCCCATTGAAATAAATGGCGGCCATCTTGAAAATGGGCGCAGCGGTCTAAGGCACTGCATCTCAGTGCTAGAGGCGTCATTACATACACCCTGTTTCGGGTTGTAATCACAACCAGCCGTGATTGGGAGTCCCATAACTGGCCCAGCGTCGTCCGGGTTTGGCCGGTTAAATAAAGGTTAAAAAATAAATACCAAAAAACGGCCTTCATTGTAAATAAGAATTTGTTCTTACTGTATCATGTACTGATCTTGCCTAGTTAAATAAAGGATATAAAAATATTGGTTGTCCAAATAAAAAAAAAAAAGTATTCTAATTTCCAGAGTCATATTTTTTGTTTGCCCTGGCGTGGAATACTGCTCTTATTCTGTTCATCCTCTTGTTAAATATTGTTCTAGATCTCCAATCTCCAATATACTGTACAAAGGGTATACGTTTTTTCCGCTCTCTTCTGAATGGCCCATCATAACACCATGCATTGGTTACATCACTCAAGAACAAACTGTCACATAAGAAAATACACGAGGGTTGTGTAACTCGCACCCTCTGTGGTATTGACAGCATGACGGTGTCATTTGATTTACCTTTCATCGATGATTGTATTTGTTTGGCTTTCAAGCCAGCATAATCGTAAGTATATGTTTAGACTACTTTATTGGCAAGCTAGCTAGAACGTCAAGTTACTTGATACTTGTTCTGCCACACTAGTCTCCGCTCTCTAACTAGATGTAGTCTCCAGGTATAATAACACATTCATATTATGGGTATTGTTCTGCATTATAATTACAACCTATTTTCAACTCCTTTTCTACAGGTTCGGACCAGACACACAGACTGGATTCGTTAATGCTGGCTAAACTAAACAGTGTGCTCTATTTACCAACGCTACTGCTGGTTCGTTAGCCAGCTAAGCTAGCTAGCTAGCCTGCCAGTCAACATATACTTTGGCTAGTTATTTTTTATTACTCTGTGATATTCCCCACATTCCTATTTCTATCTTTTCTGTCGACTTAAATAAAAGAATGTCATGCACATGCAGATCAGCGGTGAGATTGTTCATAACTTCTCAAAAAGGTAAGCATATTTTGCTAGCTAGCTAACTTGCTGGCTAGCTAGCTAACGTTAGTCTTCTAGCCAGCGAGCTTGCAAGTTGCACAATCATATAATGTTCACATACAGCACAAATAATGATTATGAGGTGTTGAGAAAAGCAAACTAATGTGAAATGGGGTAACATGGTTGTTTTGCAAAGTTGTAACCTGTAACATCTACCTGCTAGCCTTGTAGCTAAAGCTAGCTAAGCTGATGTGAACTTGACTTACAGTGTTGTTACGCAAGAAAGGACCATACAGTGGTGGAGCATGCATTACAGTTAGTTATTCATCCAAAGACTTTGTCAACATTTTCATGTTATGAATACATGTATGTTCAGGGGAACTTTCAGCGACGTGCCCCCTTATGCATTCATATTTGACACGCATGAGGAAATGTAGGTGTTTTTATCTATTGATTAGTAATATGCTCAACGTTTGCTTTGCTGATTTAGAAAATGTACATTAACAGTATGTCAGTTGATTGAATCTGCTTGTACGTCCACAGGTATCTCTTCCACCAGAGTCCAGTTATTTTCTATTAGCAGACCAGGAACACCTGATGTCCGATTAACCAGAAGAGTTCCTGTGAGATCCTTCTCCGAATCATCTGTATGTTTTTCATCAAAAGATGTCAAAGATGGCTCCGGTGATGGAGGAAAGGTATGTCAAAATCAGGCCTTATTAACATGTTGTTATTATTAATAAGACATTATAAGGATGCTTATGATGACAATTCTTACAATGAATTGCAATCACATCATAATGCATTGGGGCGGCAAGTAGCCTAGGCAGGTAGCCAAGTGGTAGCCTAGGCAGGTAGCCTAGTGGTTAGAGCATTGGACTTGTAACCGAAAGGTTGCAAGATTGAATCCCCAAGGTGACAAGGTAAACATCTGTCATTCTTCCCCTGAACAAGGAAGTTATCCCACTGTTCCTAGGCTGTCATTGAAGATTAGAATTTGTTCTTAACTCATTTACCTAGTTAAATAAAGGTCAAATAAAATAATAATGTCAAAAATACCCGTTGGCTATAAGTAAAGTTCATTGAATGTTATAATATCTTCATGACTTCCTTCATGGTGAATGATCTAGTCCCAGCAGGAGCTACAGTACCTAATCTACATTCTCTGCTCTTCCACTCTTGACAGAAGTCAGTTGGTGATGCAGGAAGTGGGAAAAGAGGAGCTTCTGGTGGCTCCGGAAAAGGAGGCAGCCAGCTACGCTGTCCTAAGTGTGGAGATGCCTGCACACATGTAGAAACCTTTGTGTGTAAGTGTTTTACTTTTCTTCTAGAGGAATTGACAAGAGAGGATAGGATTTGTGTACGGTCAAGCTTGGCACAGGAGCAAATCTCAATTATGAGAAATTGAGTGCTTTGAAAAGTGCTTTGAAACAAACAGCAAACTGTTAGCCTGGTCCCAGATCTGTTTGTGCTGTATGGCCAACTCCTATATGGTCGTTGTTATACCAAAAATATGCCAATTGACCATACGAGTAGGCAAGACAGCACAAACAGATTGGGAACCCAGGCTAGCAAACTGTGCTGTGACCCTGACACTTACTTTCTTTTAATTTATTTGAATTAATTGAACATATGGTTTGTAACATGTACAAGTACCAGTACCAGTCTGAATGACATGCACATCATGTGGAAGGGACAGCATTTAAGAGAATATGGTGTTACTCCAGCTTTCATCTGATCTGCTTTACCTAGTATCTACTGGCTCAGTGCAGCTCACACATCTATAGGGAATGCCAGACTACTGGGCAACAGCTGTCAGACATATTGCGTGTTACTAACAAATAAAGTCCTTATGTAACAAATGGGTCATAGTCACAGAGCAGCTAAGTGTAATACAGGTCTAGTTTGTGTGCTTATGCCCCCACTAGCAATATCATGATCCGGCTTAGTTGGTGCCATAACATCCTTCCTCCCTCCCTCTTCCTAGCTTCAACCCGCTTTGTGAAATGTGAGAAATGTCATCACTTCTTTGTGGTGCTGTCAGAGACCGACTCCAGCAAGAGTCTCAATAAGGAGCAGGAAGCAGCCAACGAGGCCGTCAAACTGGCCTTCCAGCAGAAACCTCCTCCTCCTCCTAAAAAGGTATAGTGGACAAGTCTTACAATGCATTATACCTGCAGGCTTTAAGTAAAGTGTTAACAAGTGGGACAAGAAGAAAAGAAGGATGGTCTGGTGGTCTAATCCGCTGCCTCAGGTACACACATACCGCTGCAGCATGGGTTCTAATCCGCTGCCTCAGGTGCACACATACCGCTGCAGCATGGGTTCTAATCCACTGCCTCAGGTGCACACATACCGCTGCAGCATGGGTTCTAATCCACTGCCTCAGGTGCACACATACCGCTGCAGCATGGGTTCTAATCCACTGCCTCAGGTGCACACATACCGCTGCAGCATGGGTTCTAATCCACTGCCTCAGGTGCACACATACCGCTGCAGTATGGGTTCTAATCCCCTGCCTCAGGTGCACACATACCGCTGCAGCATGGGTTCTAATCCCCTGCCTCAGGTGCACACATACCGCTGCAGCATGGGTTCTAATCCCCTGCCTCAGGTGCACACATACCGCTGCAGCATGGGTTCTAATCCCCTGCCTCAGGTGCACACATACCGCTGCAGCATGGGTTCTAATCCACTGCCTCAGGTGCACACATACCGCTGCAGCATGGGTTCTAATCCACTGCCTCAGGTGCACACATACCACTGCAGCATGGGTTCTAATCTGGCCCACTGCTATATCAGGACACTCCTCTATCTTTCACCTGTATCTCTCTCTATCCAATAAACATACAGACTTTTAAAAAGTATATGGTAATCAGGATGATTATTAGACATTATAAGGGGATCATATACATTTATGACAGGTCTTGATGCATTATACTTGCAGGCTTTAAGTAGTGTTACCAAAATAATCACAATAATGTGAAATCAGGCTGATACATCTCATTCAAACTGCATTCAACCCTTCCAGCTACTGTCTGTCCTCTTGCAATGGCCCAACACATCCACTTGTTGTGTATGCCAGACAACGGGTGGTTCAGTCATCCGTGTTAAGTTATAGCTTACCGGGCTTTGTAACATCCGCCATACCATTGAAAGAAGAACAAGTAGAGATTGTACGACAAAAGTACCAAAGAGGGACATGTGTCTATAAACTGTCTGCAGAACTTATTGGTAACATTTTACATAAGACTTTACTTTACTTACTGGGGCAACCTGGGATTCAAACAACAACAATGCGGCCATCCCGCCACTTTTTTGTGTAAACAGCAATGGTTGGGGAATGGGGCTGGAGAAATGTAGACACTCTCAAATTCAAAATCCAAAAACGTATGTACAAATCAACGATAGGCCCTTTAAAGCCTGTAGATATAATGCTTTATATCTTGTTATTGGCTTGTATGAGCCTTTATAATGAATGTCTTATTATAAGGCTTATAATATGTTTTCTTCACTGTATGTGGGACATTTTCAACTGACTCAAAATGGCTGTTCTTTTAGGATCATTATAAGATTATTATAATGTGACATTGTAAGGAGAGTCATTGATGCTTATGATAAGTCTTGTAATGCATTATAACTGCATTATGCTTTATGTAAAGTGTTACCAAATTGTCTTTCAGATCTATGCCTACCTGGATAAGTACGTTGTTGGGCAGTCCTATGCAAAGAAAGTGCTGGCGGTGGCTGTTTACAACCACTACAAGCGCATCTACAATAACCTTCCGGGAGCGGGCACCAAGCCACAGGCGGAGGTGGAGAAGCAGGCCTCCCTTACTCCACGAGGTTGGTACTGTGCCAATCCCTGAGCTGTCTATCTCCAGTTTGACTCTGTATTTCATTTGTCTGAAATGGCCTTCTCCCTTCCTCGCAACTTATTTCCTCCATCTGCACCTATGTGAATGAACTTGACAGGTGAAAGGAACTATTGAGTAGCTCTCCTATGACTTCAAATCAGTGCAAAAGAAGAAGAGGAGATTAGAGGAAGCGACTTTATACTATCCAGATGCATACTAAGTGCAGTGGCAGTTTTCTTCTACTGTGCACCGTGAAATGTAACAGCATGCCATTCACTCAGGTTAACAAAATGCCTTAGCCCATTTGTAATGTAAAACAGAATCACAGCTGAATGAATGGTAGGATGAAGTGTTCTCTTGCAGGCTCCTCTGCCATGGTTTGGCATGTGTATAATGGCTTCTTGCAGTCCTTCCTCATCCATGGATTTAAAGTAACGACCCAGGGTTTCCCGATTCCTATCAAATATGACCAATAATTCATTACAATATAAGTGAAATAGTTTTCCTTCCCAAAAATGGTAATTAAGTATGTTAAGAGGGGTGTGGGCGTACCCAAACAACAGAATGGCGTATACTGGTCATAAGAAATGTTCATGTGGGTAGACAGCTGATTGGTCAGCTTGATTAAATCCTCCTCTATAAGGAAATAGCAGCATTTTTTAAATGGTTTGTTTGAGATAAAAGTTTGAGGTGTTTTTAAGTGTTTTTTCTCCAATTTATGCTTTGGCCGCTAATACGAGTATATGATGAGTCAACAACATTATTTGGGTATGAGTTAACAATATGAACTTTTAAAAGGGAGCTTTTCACTGGACAGTTACTTTAAGGTTTTTACAGTTTTTTTTAAACCTTTATTTAACTAGGCAAGTCAGTTAAGAAGAAATTCTTATTTTCAATGTCGGCCTAGGAACAGTGGGTTAACTGTCTTGTTCAGGGCCAGAACGACAGATTTTTTCCTTGTCAGCTCAGGGATTTGACCTTGCAACCTTTCGGTTATTAGCCCAACGCACTAACCACTAGGCTTCCTGTCGCCCCATTAGCCCAAAGTCCTGTTTGAACAGGACATTTGTTAGACAGTCAGTCAGTCAGTCAGTCAGTCAGGCAGGCAGGCAGGCAGGCAGGGCAGGCAGGCAGGCAGTAAGGCAGGCAGGCAGGCAGGCAGGCAGGCAGGCAGGCAGGCAGGCAGGCAGGCAGGCAGGCAGGCAGGCAGGCAGGCAGGCAGGCAGTAAGGCAGGCAGGCAGGCAGGCAGGATAAGGTGGCCAAATACAGACGGACAAAGACAATCAAACAGAAATACAGACAGACAGATAGTGGCCTAGTAACCTTGTTGTTAATCATGCACATGGTATATATATCTCTCCACACAGTAACAATACACTGCCTTAGTCCAATATTTATTCACTCTCACAGTATCTACACAACACCCTTATTCCCTATATAGCGCACTACATTCCTAGCTGACCTCTCTCTCTCTCCCCCCTTGCCTCTCCATTCCCTCCCTTTCTTTACCTCCTCTCTGTCTGTTCTTTCAGAGTTGCTGCAGATCGCTGGGATCAATCCCCATGGCAATGCGCTGGGTGCGTCAGTGCAGCAGCAGAGCCAGCAGCCTGCCCAGGAGAAGAGGGGGGGCGAGGTGCTCGACTCTCACCACGCCAACATCAAACTGGAGAAGAGCAACATCGTGCTGCTGGGACCCACCGGATCAGGTGAGCTTTGGAAGAATTGGAGCACGATCTATAAGGGAAGTCTTTTTCTACTATAGTGTACTACTTTGAGCAGAGTCTCCTGTGTCCCTCTGTGATTAAACAGTTTGTCATTGGGTCAGCTCTTTAATTGCCCCTACACTGTCATAAGGCCTGCGTAGGGTAGTAATGACATACAGTAGCCGTTGTCATAAATGCTCATAAGGGTGGATGGAAACTGACTTTACACAGTTATGACACGGACGGTAAGAGTTGCGCCAAGGGCCTGAATTCACCCTGCACTGCTCTGCATAAGGTGACACGGTTATGGCATTACAGATGGCATTACAGATGGCATTACAGATGGCATTACTGTCACGATTTCTGACATGACTCTAAAGTCAATTACTATACGCTAACATCTACTTTTACAACCATGAATGCCATCTGTTGCGTAGTCGTACGTAGTCTTTTACGAGTTCCCAAGAGGGGTCTAACAAAACACATACAAAATAAGTTGTAATCGGATTCTTGGCTTTGATATCTATATTACAGGAAACACAAATTGCGTTAAAGCAATACTACACTCAAAGTCATCATCATGACACTTTTTGCTCTGTACTGAAAGGGCTCTAGAATAGCTGACTGCTGACATGCACAGTTTGTTGTGATTGCGCTAGTTAGCAACTTCCTTCAAACTGCACGCAGAGACATAAAAATGGTATCCATGAGGTCATCTCTCTGGGGAAGTAGATAAAGGGCCAAGATCATGAAGTATCTCTTTAACACAAAGCTTTTTTAGTGTATTATGGATGTGTTGGTATTTCCTATTGCCTGACATTGATTGACATCCATATTGCAGGTAAAACCCTCTTAGCCCAGACACTGGCGAGGTGCCTGGATGTGCCCTTCGCCATCTGTGACTGCACCACGCTAACCCAGGCAGGCTATGTGGGCGAAGACATTGAGTCTGTGGTGGCCAAGCTCCTCCAAGACGCCAACAACTCTGTTGAGAAAGCACAACAAGGTATATGCTATAATGTGTTACTTACTTGCTTGTGTATGTGAATGTCTGTGGTTGTGTGTGACATGTGACATCAGTATGACTATATTATCAAGTAGTGTACTTTAAGCACATCAACTTCAGTCCTTGTCCTAAGAGTTGGTAGAGTTTTGATGGTGAATGATTTCATTGGATAAAGAAAAGTTTATGAAACGTGCCATCTGTCCGACTAGCTTATCAGTTACTGTACTTGTAGCAGATCAACTTCTCTTAATGCCTTAAGAGTGGATATTTTTGAAAGTAAATATCTGAATTAAAGGCACAGTAGGCAGCTGTTTTGATGACCCGACCAAATGCACATAGAAATGTTATAGATCTGTCATTCTCATTGAAAGTATGTCTGAGAAGCGGTAGATCCATTCTATGTGTGCTATTTTTCTGTGCTTCCCGTTTTTGCTCGTTTTACTTAGAGTTTTGTATACCATCTTCAAACATCTGGAAAAAAAATATTTTTAGTTATTGAAAATATATGTCTTAGTGGTTTAGATGGTACAATGATGCTCTACACTATTCAATACTTATTTTGTCACATACACTGAAATTAAGCGAACCATTAGAACTTTAGTA
Organism: Oncorhynchus gorbuscha; assembly: GCF_021184085.1. Taxonomy (NCBI): domain Eukaryota; kingdom Metazoa; phylum Chordata; class Actinopteri; order Salmoniformes; family Salmonidae; genus Oncorhynchus; species Oncorhynchus gorbuscha. The sequence continues at coordinate 375,433 of NW_025745422.1, forward strand.
ACCAGGAAATGGTGGAGTGATTTCTTCCTATTGTACCTTTAAAGATAGAAAAGAGAGACATTGTAGGCCCACATTTTTCATGACTGCTGTGCAACATATATATTGCATGTGTGACAAACCAAGGTGAAGCAAAATATTCTTGTGTGGTAAAAATGTTGATATACTGTATGCTAACTCACTCTGAACGGTGATTGGTTCTCGTTCTCTTCACTGATTGGCCCTCGCAGGCATCGTGTTCCTGGATGAGGTGGATAAGATTGGCAGTGTGCCCGGAATCCACCAGTTACGAGACGTGGGGGGTGAGGGAGTACAGCAGGTCAGTGTATACTGTGTATAGATAGATATTATAGTGGTTTGATTATTTATAGATATGTAGATCTGTCAGGCAGTACAGTCCTGCCATGAACACTGTTTGCCCTGTCGGTTATAAAAGCTGTAGATTCTGGCTTCATAACGGATTTCCTTGACCTTTCACTGCATTGTCTGTAAAAAAACACACTTGTTGACTTGTTGATCTCCCATAAGGATTCCAACATGGGATCATACATACCTGTTACAGTGGTTTCCCATCCAAACTTTACGTGGCGATACTTCCTTAATTGTCTATTTGGAAAACCCTGTGTCTTATAACTTTCAGTGGCTAGTTGCCCTTGAAACTCAGACAATCCAAAAATGCTCTGAGTTAAATCAAAAGTAAAAAATAAATAAAACATGTTAACACCATGTGATAAATTCCCTCATTACCCTTCCACCATCTTGGCTGTTGCCTCCCTTCGCAATATTTGCTCTAGATGCATGTTTGATTGCCCAGAAATGACTAGGGCAAAGATGTTCAAGTACGAGGAGAGGTAATGAGAGAATTTCTCCTGGTGCAAAAACATTTATAGGTTTGGAAGAGGTTGAGAAGAGGTTTAGGAAACACTGGGTTATTGTACATTGTGTGTGTCTTATAATGTCCTCTGTTTGGTGGTCGTTTGGTAGGGTCTACTCAAACTCCTGGAGGGTACTATCATCAACGTCCCAGAGAAGAACTCCAGGAAGCTGAGAGGTGAGACGGTCCAGGTGGACACCACCAACATCCTGTTTGTGGCCTCCGGTGCCTTCAACGGCCTGGACCGGATCATCAGCATGAGAAAGTGTGAAAAGGTAAACATTTCAATGTCAACATTTTAATTCCAAATTTTATTTAAATTGAATTTCAAATTTTTAATAACTACTTTTTCTGTAAAGGAATTTCTGGTGGAGTGGTTCATACAATAAAAAACTACACAAATAACAGTCAATACAGAATGAAACTAGGCTGCCGTCCCTGTGTGGCTCTGGCCAAATGTACTATACTAGACTAGATAAGGAGGCTGATATTTCAGACAGACCCTTCATTTTGTGGCAAGGTTGCATTTGTAAGTGCAGGGGTTTTGGTGTTACCATAAGTGATATTGCACTGAATCAGTGTATCCTGGACACTGAAGCTCTTTGATCATGTGCCTTCAGAAAGTATTCATACCCCTTGATTTATTCCACATTTTGTTGTTACAGCCTGAATTCAAAATGGATTAAATATATATTTTTCTCTCACCCATCTGCACACAATGCCCCATAATTTTAAAAAAAGTGGGAAAAGTGTTTATTAGAAATGTCAGCAAATTTGATTTACAATTAAATACAGAAATATCTCATTTACATAAGTATTCAGACCTCTGAGTCAATACTTTGTAGAAGCACCTTCCACACTTGGATTATGCAACATTTGCCCATTATTATTTTAGAAATTCCTCAAGCTCTGTCGAATTGGTTGCTGATCATTGCTAGAAACTATTTTCAGTTCTTCGCTTTCTCATTTTTTAAGTGCATTTAAGTCAAAGCTACAACTCGGCCACTGAAGAACATTCACTGTCTTCTTGGTAAGCAACTCCAGATTTAGCCATGTGTTTTAGGTTATTGTCCTGCTGAAAGGTCAATTAATCTCAGAGTGTCTGGTGGAAAGCAGACTGAACCAGGTTTTCCTCTAAGATTTTGTATGTGCTTAGCTCCATTCCGTAAATTTTTTATCCCAAAAAACTCCCCAGTCCTTAATGATTACAAGCAATTAGGTTAGTGTTGTGGAATCACTATAATGAATGTTGATCCATCCTCAGTTTTCTCCTATCACAGCCATTAAACTATGTAACTGTTTTAAAGTCACCATTGGCCTCATGGTGAAATCCCTGGGAGGTTTCCTTCCTCTATGGCAACTGAGTTAGGAAGGACGCCTGTATCTTTGTATGGACTGGGTGTATTGATACACTATCCAACGTGTAATTAATAACTTCACCATGTTCATAGAGCTATTCAATGTCTGCTTTTCTTCACCCATCTATCAATAGGTGTCACGCCCTGACCTTAGTTATCTTTGTTTTCTTTATTATTTTGGTTAGGTCAGGGTGTGACGAGGGTGGTTTGTGTAGTTTTTGTATTGTCTAGGGTTTTTTGTATGTCTAGGGGTTGTTGTATATCTAGGTGTTTATATGTCTATGGTTGCTAAGATTGGTTCTCAATCAGAGGCAGCTGTTTATCGTTGTCTTTGATTGGGGACCATATTTAGGTAGCCATATTCCTTGGGTATTTTGTGGGTTATTGTCTTATGTGTAGTTGCATGTCAGCACCCATGGCGCATAGCGTCATGGTTGTTTAGTATGTTCAGTGTTTATTCTTCATTCAAAGAAGTATGTATTCTTATCACGCTGCACCTTGGTCTTCTCGTTATGACGAACGTGACAATAGGTGCCCTTCTTTGCAAGGCATTTGTAAACCTGGTCTTTGTGGTTGAATCTGTTTCAAATTCACTTCTTTGGACCTTACAGTTAATTGTATGTGTGGGTCACAGAGATGTGGTAGTTGTTCAAAACACTTATTGCACACAGTGAGTCCATGAAAATTATTATGTGACTTCTTAAGCAAATCTTTACTCCTGAACTTAAGGCTTGTTATAATAAAGTGGTTGAATTCTTAGATTCAAGACATTTCAGCTTTACATTTTTTATTAATTTGTAAACATTTCTAAAAACATAATTCCTCTTTGACATTATGGAGTATTGTGTTTAGGCCAGTGACCCCAAATAGTATATTTAATCCATTTAAATTCAGGCAGTAACACAATGAAATGTGTAAAAAGTAACGGGATGTGAATACTTTCTGAAGGCACTGTATCGTCATGAAATTACAAGGTAAATGAGGAGAACTTTAGTTGTGTTTACAACGCTCTCAACCTGATACAGTCCAGTTACTGTGAACCAATCATAACTTGAAATTGGTGTGTCTAAAAATGTACTTTCACGATTTGCGTGAAAATCCAAGTTATTTGTGCATAGGCCTATCTCAAGTTAGGATTCAGCCTTGGGTCAGAAAAGACTGCAAATGTGGGTGGGATTAGTAAGGTTCAAGGGGCGGTCAAGAAGATTTGGGTATTCATAGCAGATTCACCTGTGTGTATGTATATACAGTGCCTTCGGAAAGTATTCAGACCCCTTGACTTTTTCCACATTTAGTTTCGTTACAGCCTTATACTAATATTGATTAAATTGTTTTCCCCCTTATAAATCTACACACAATGATGACAAATAGTTTTTCAGTAATATTTGCAAATTTTTTACAAATAAAAAACTGATATGACATTTACATAAGTATTCAGACCCTTTACTCAGTATTTTGTTGAAGCACCTTTGGCAGCGATTTCAGCATTGAGACTTCTTGGGTATGACGTTACAAGCTTGGTACACCTGTATTTGGGGAGTTTCTCCCATTCTTCTCTGCAGATCTTCTCAACCTCTGTCAGATTAGATGGGGAGCATTGCCACACAGCTATTTTCAGGTTTCTCCAGAGATGTTTGATCGGGTTCCACTCAGAGACATGCCCCGAAGCCACTCCTGGGTTGTCTTGGCTGTGTGCTTAGGGTCGTTGTCCTGTTGGAAGGTGAACCTTCGCCCCAGTTTGAGATCCTGAGTGCTGTGGAGCAGATTTTTATCAAGGACCTCTCTGTACTGTGCTCTGTTCACCTTTGCCTCGATCCTAACTTGTCTCCCAGTCCCTGAAAAACATCCACACAGCATGATGCTGCCAACACCATGCTTCACCTTAGGGATGGTGCCAGGTTTCCTCCAGACGTGACACTTGGAATTCAGGCCAAAGAGTTCAATCTTGGTTTCATCAGAGCACAGAATCTTGTTTCTCATGGTCTGAGAGTCTTTAGGTGTCTTTTGACAAACTCCAAGCAAACTGTCATGTGTCTTTTACTGAGGAGTGGCTTCGGGCTGGCCACTCTACCATAAAGGCCTGATTGGTGGAGTGCTGCAGAGATGGTTGTCCTTCTGGAAGTTTCTCCCATCTCCACAGATAAACTCTAGAGCTCTGTCAGAGTGACTATCAGTTTCTTGGTCACCTCCCTGACCAAGGCCCTTCTCTGATAGTTCAGTTTGGCCAGGTGGCCAGCTCTAGGAAGAGCCTTGGTGGTTCCAAACATCTTCCATTTAAGAATGATAGAGGCCACTGTGTTCTTGGGGACCTTCAATGCTGAAGAAATGTTTTTGGATCCTTCCTCAGATCTGTGCCTCGACACAATCCTGTCTCGGAGCTTTATGGAGAATTCCTTTGACCTCATGGCTTGGTTTTTGCTGTGACATGCACTGTCAACTGTGGGACCTTATATAGACAGGTGTGTGCCTTTCCAAATCATGTCCAATCAATTCAATTGACCACAGGGGGACTCCAATCAACTTGTAGATACATCTCAACAATGATCAATGGAAACAGGATGCACCTGAGCTCAACTTCGAGTTTCATAGCAAAGGGTCTGAATACTTATGTAAATAAGGTATTTCTGTTTTTTTTTTTTTATATACATTTGCTAATATTTCTAACAACCTGCTTTCACTTTCTCATTATGGGATATTGTGTTAAGATTGCTGAGGATTTTTTATTTAATACATTTTAGAATCAGGCTGTAACGTAGCAAAATGTGGAAAATGTGAATACTTCCCGAATGCGCTATATTTTTTGTTATTATGGAGAAAAGTTCAAAAAATAACAAAACAGACAATGCAACATAAGTACAAAATCAGCCAACATCAGCCTATTGTAGCAGAACTGTCCCTCTTTAACTGAATCCCTCCTCCTCTCTGCAGTATCTGGGCTTCGGAACGCCGTCCAATATGGGACAGGGGCGTCGGGCGGCTGCGGCCGCAGACCTGGCCAACAGCAGCGGAGCGGAGATGGACGCCGTGCTGGAGATCAAGGAGAAGGACCGACTCCTGAAGCACGTGGAGGCCCGGGACCTCATCGAGTTTGGGATGATCCCCGAGTTTGTGGGGCGCCTGCCTGTGGTGGTTCCCCTGCACAGCCTGGATGAGGAGACCCTGGTTAGGATCCTGACGGAGCCACGCAATGCTGTCATACCACAGTACCAGGCCCTGTTCAGCATGGACAAGGTGGAGACTCATGATTGTTATTATTAGTGGTGGTGGTAGTAGAAGTATTAGTGTTACTGGTGGTGGTGGTAGGAGTAGTAGTAGAAGTATTAGTGTTACTGGTGGTGGTGGTAGAAGTAATAGTGGGGTTAGTGGTGGTAGTAATAGTCGTAGTAGTAATAATCGTTCCCTTCAGGATTTTGCCATTCTGTACATAAAACAGTCATTGCAATATTATTGCATAAAACTGCCGATCACCCCACATTTCCAGCATAATGTGATTCAGTCGATCCAGACGCAAACATATGCCTGCAAATATCACAACAAATCTCTGCCAAATCCTGGAAGGACTGAGTTGTAGTAATATAAGTAGTAGTAAAAGTGGTGGTAGTAGTAGTAATATTAGTAGGAGTAGCAGCAGTAGTAGTAATAGTGTCAGTAGTAGTAGTAGCATCAGTAGTACTATAGCAGCAGTTGTAGTAGTAATAGTAGCAGCAATAGTAGTAGCTGTGATAGTAGTAGCAGCAGATGTAGTATTAGCATCAATAGTAGTAGGATCAGTAGTAGCAGTAGTGATAGTAGTCGTAGCAGCAGCAGTAGTAGTAATATAAGTAGTGGTACCAGCAGTTGTAGTAGCTGCAGTATCAGTAGTAATAGTAGTAGCAGCAGCATTATCAGTAGTAGTAGTAGCGGCAGCATTATCAGTAGTATCAGTTGTAGTACCAGCAGTAGTAGTTGTAGTAGTATCAGCAGTTGTAGTAATAGCAGCAGTAGTAATGGTACTTGTGATATAAGTAGCAGTGATGGTAGTAGCAGCAGTTGTAGTAGTAGAATCAGTGGTATTAGTAGCAGTTGTAGTAGCGGGAATAGTAATAGTAGCATTAGTAGTGATAGTAGTAGTAATATAATTAGTAGTAGTAGCAGCAGCAGCAGTAGTAGTAATAGTAGTAGTAATAGTAATATAAGTAGCTGTGATAGTAGTAGTAGGAGTAACGCCGTCATCCCCCAGTACCAGACCCTGTTCAGCATGGACAAGGTCTTTCAGGAGGGGAGGTGGTGTGGGGAGGAGGAAGGGTGTGCGTACTTTCCTGGATTTATCTGCGTTTGGATGTGCAGACACTAGTGTCTGTGTATATACATCTGTAGGTTCTGATGTCTTTGTGTGTGTGATGATTTCATTGACACTTGTATTACCTTAATCTCATTCCAGTGTGAACTGAATGTAACTCCAGATGCCTTGAGAGCCATCGCCAGGTTGGCTTTGGAAAGGAAGACCGGTGCTCGTGGGCTAAGGTCCATTATGGTAAGCACCTCCAATATATATTTTGAAATGTACAGTAATGTATCAATTGTGATTTACATTTTTAAATGTATATTTAAGAATATGAAATATAATTGTTTTACATGCATTTTGAAATGTACATCTTAAACCTTTGATGGTGGCGAGTAATATTCCTTCTCTTGTCTTTTTAAGGAAAAATTGCTTCTTGAACCCATGTTTGAAGTGCCACACTCAGACATCATGGCTGTTGAGCTGAACGAAGACGTGGTCCAAGGGAAATCAGTGCCTGTGTATGTAAAGTAAGTATTCATAATTACCAGAGACTCAACTCGATTGGGGACAATACAGTATTAAAGTGTATAAGTAACATGCTGACCACTCCGCTCACGTCACCTGCGTGAGTGTTGCAAAATAAATTTAAACATATATGTATCGCCAATGAGCGTCTGCATTACCAAGCACTAAAATAGAAGTCAGTTTTATTTGTAACGCTGAACGCGGTGGAAGTCCTGCCTCTCCTATCTCCTCATTGGTTTATAGAAGCAGATACCCACGTGCCGTCTCCTCATTGGTTATACCCACGTGGGTGATTGAAAGATGAACTGAGTTCGGTCGGTCATCATGGTAACTATGGAAGTTAGATATCAATCGTCATATAAAGACCAAAGAAGAAAAAGCCTGGAAGGAGGAGAGATGACTAGAAATTATTCGGTTGACCATTTTATGTGTGGATTAATTGTCGGAGTAGAGGACATTGTGCATTTCAGGTAAAATAACAACTCAACGTTTATATCCCAGGACAAATTAGCTAGAAACGGCAAGCTAGCTAAATATGACAAATTAACTGCAAGCTAGCTAGAAAAATTGCCATAAATGTTTAATGCTTTTTGACCTGTCCCCAAATTAATATAATTGGTTCAGAGTTTGTTTCAATATTTCAACCTGCGTATCGTGATTGCGCTTGATGTGGAGGGACAAAATCAATTTGCGCACGATGGCGCAAGCGCGCGGCCGGTTTGGGTATGGCGTAAGTAACAGTCGTCAAAATGGAAACCTTACTGGAGAACTAGTCATTTTTGGAGGCATGAAGCAGAAGTAGCTAGTAAAGGGCAGCAGGACCGGTAGCTAACTAACGTAAATAATCCTAGCGAGGTAGTTGGCCAACTTGTTCGCTACTTTATTTACTCTCTTTGCTAGAAACCAGATTGCTGCTTAAGGCCTCAAACAGCCATGACAATTCTCCAATAATAATAATAATACATTTGGACGTGTGACACATCCACTTGAATAGCGTATTGAAAAATTCTATATGAAATTGTATTAGTGACATGCACCGAATACAACAGCTTACTTACAAGCCCCTAACCAACAATGCAGTTTGAAAAATACGAGTAAGAAATAAAAGGAACAAGTAATGAAAGAGCTGCAGTAATATAACAATAGGGAGATTACAGTGGCAAGAAAAAGTATGTGAACACTTTGGAATTACCAGGATTTCTGCATAAATTGGCCATAAAATTTGATCTGATCTTCATCTAAGTCACGACAATAGACAATAACTGCTTAAACTAATAAAACACAATTATACTCACCGTGTAAACATTCACAGCACAGTGTAGGTTGGAAAAAGTATGTGAACCCTTGGATTTAATAACTGGTTGACCCTCCTTTTGGCAGTAATAAACTCAACCAAACGTTTTCTGTATTTGCGGATCAGACCTGCACAATGATCAGGAGAAACTTTGGACCATTCATCTTTACAAAACTGTTTCAGTTCAGCAATATTATTGATGTCTGGTGTGAACCACTCTTGAGGTCATCACACAGCATTTTAAATTGGGTTGATGTCAGGACTCTGACTGGGCCACTCCAGAAGGCATATTTTCTTCTGTTGAAGCCATTCTGTTTTTGATTTACTTCTGTGTTTTGTGTCGGTGTCCTGTTAAATCACCCAACTTCTGTTGAGCTTCAATTGGCGGACAGAGAGCCTTACTTTCTCCTGCAAAATGTCTTGATAAACTTGGGAATTCATTTTTCTGTCAATGATAGCAATCTGTCCAGGCCCTGAGGCAGCAAAGCAGCCCCAAACCATGATGCTCCCTCCACCATACTTTACAGTTGGGATGAGATTTTGATGTTGGTGTGCTGTGCCTTTTTTTTCTCCACACAGTATTGTGTTTTCCTTCCAAACAACTAAAAATTTTGTTTAATCTGTCCACTGAATATTTTGCCAGAAGCGCTGTGGAACATCCAGGTGCTCTTTTACAAACTTCAGATGTGCAGCAATGTTTTTTTGGACAACAGTGGCTTCTTCCATGGTGTCCTCCCATGAACCATTCTTGTTTAGTGTTTTACATATCGTAGACTCGTCAGAGATGTTAGCATTTTCCAGAGATTTCTGTAAGTCTTTAGCTGACACTAGGATTCTTCTTAACCTAATTGAGTATTCTGCGCTGTGCTCTTGCAGTCATCTTTGCAGGACGGCCACTCCTAGGGAGAGTAGCAACAGTGCTGAACTTTCTCCATTTATAGACATTTTGTCTTATCGTGGACTGATGAACATCAAGGCTTTTAGAGATACTTTTGTAACCCTATCCAGCTTTATGCAAGTCAACAATTCTTAATCTTATGTCTTCTGAGATCTTTTGTTCGAGGCATGGTTCACATCAGGCAATGCTCCTTGTGAATCACAAACTCAAATTTTGTGAGTTTTT